>NW_027001620.1:0-75104 GCF_036934945.1 Oncorhynchus masou masou
GGTTTATATATTGTATTTTCGTTTTGGGGTTTGTAGTATTTGGGATTGCGGCTGAGTAGGGGTGTTGTTTAGGTTTGGCTGCCTGAGGCGGTTCTCAATCAGAGTCAGGTGATTCTCGTTGTCTCTGATTGGGAACCGTATTTAGGTAGCCTGGGTTTCACTTTGTATTTCGTGGGTGATTGTTCCTGTCTCTGTGTTAGGTTTCACCAGACAGGCTGTATAGGTTTTTCACGTTCCGTTTGTTGTTTTTTGTATTTAATTGTTATTTCGTGTATCGTCATTTGTTCCATTAAAGAACATGAGTAACCAACACGCTGCATTTCGGTCCGACTCTCTTTCGACAAACGAAGAACTTCGTTACACTCTCTCCTCTCTTCCCCCTCTCTCCTCTCTTCCCCCTCCATTTATTTTCTCCTTCCTTCCTTTCATCCCTCTCTTTCTTTTTCTCTCTCTTCCTTTCTCTCTCTCTATCTCTCTGCTAGAGAGTTATTTTCTCATGATGTAGAAGACTCAATATAGACTCAATAGAGATAAATTAAAATAGAAACAATTGTACATTGAAATTAAAGTGTTTTTATTCAATCAGTGTGTCTATGTTTTGTAACTGAAGCAAGTGTTTGATCATTTAAAGACAGAGATGTGTGCCAGACAATTCAACTGTCAACTTTTACCCTTGTGTTGTCGGACTTATGCAACATTCTTCTGATTTGAATACTGCTAGTTCAGCAGTGTGGTTTCCCGAGATGTCCTTGTGCAAGGGAAATGCACTGATTTCCATGTTCAACTCATGCATGGACCATTAGCTTCACCCCAGCAATAGCACAGCTAGCCACTGTGCTAAAACAGCTAACCATCTGGAAAGTATAAGGCTTGGCTTGAGTAGAGGGTCTTGCTCTTTCATGTACAGTAGCTTTTTAAAATCCACTGTATATATTTCAATGACACTACTTCACTGCAACAGTTGATTTCTGTTAAAGGGAATTCTCAGTCAACAAAAAAAAAAGTAAAAAAAATAAATAATAATATTGATAATACATAATGGAAAAACAACATTTAATAATAATATATGTAATCCATGTAGCACTTTTCAATACAAAAAGATTCTCAAAGACTACATTTACCTAAATGATTCCTTGACTTCTGTGACACACCCAGAGTTTTACCTCACAGCTCCAGTCATTTGCATCAGCAGCCTCAGCTGCTGGCCGTGTTTGTTTCTCCCTGTTGCTCAGCCACTTTGACTGTCTAATCAGAACACATTTGTTTCCTAAATGGCACTTTATTCCCTATTTAGTACACTCCTTTTGACCAGGGCCCAAAGTGCTCTGGTTAAAACAGTGCACTGTATAGGGAATAGGTTGCCATTTGGGACAGTGCATTTACCTTTAAACAAAGACCTAAAATGAACCTAAGCCACATAATCACATCAATTTAAATCACTGTTCCGAATTGCCTTGTCATTAGGAATGATAATGTAATCATTTAAACATGCTGTTGAACCTATGACAGGAAAGAAGGGTCTAGTGCATAAAGATGCAGTATAATAAGAGAAAAGATAACTAGATAATTTCATACATAACTTCATTGTTTTCTATTAGGCTTTTGTCTCGTTCTACCATTTATGATTTAAATAATTTACTCTCTCAAGTTCTGTTATTTACCAATGTATTATTTGTATGTGTATACTTGTCATTTAAAATGATGATCATGACTTTGAATATCACTCCCTCAGCGTGCTGTACGACTCCATCGCAGCCAAAGTGTTCTGCCTGCTCGATGTCAACATGTTACTCCTGGTGTTATGTGGGTTGGTACAGCCCCTAATCTACCTGCACAGGAGTGGGAAACTACCCTGCTGCTTCAGGGGCCAGTGAGTGAGAGGTGGCACAACCATAGACATATAATTGGGCACACTCAAGATGGCCGCCAGTAAACCCATCACAGTCCATTCTTTATTAAATGTTTGGCTCCTCGTACCGCCTTCGTCTCTCCAGCGTCATTCCATGTGACATTCATCTAGCTAAACCCATAGACTTCAAGTTGAAAAAAGGGCATATCTGCCAAAAACTTTAACTATCCCTTTAAACACTCGCACACCTCATGCCAAATGTGGATCTAGCGTTCATCTGCCGATGAACAGTTTTTTTAGAGTCCACCCGATGTAGACATGTAGTCTTGATTTCCATCTTGTTGATTTGTTAACAAACTTGAATTCAGCTTGAAATCAACAAGGAATTTCACCATGTCATTGGATTTAGTTTAAAAAAATGTAAAAAGTAAGCAAAAAAAGCCCCTATGTGATTCGTTTTTCCAAATCCAATCCAGAATGATTGAAATGATGTGTTGAAATGACGTGGAAACAACATTGATTCAACCAGTCGTTGCCCAGTGGACATGTACTCGTTGAATAAATACTTGACAACGCTAAACAGTGTGTGAAAATAAGAGATAATTCCTCGATACTTTAGGTAGTGAATATATGACTGGCACATTGTGCGTGGTTCAGATTGGCAGACACACTAACCCTGCTTTACCTAACCTTAACCCCTAACCTTAGCCCTAAAGTTGACCAATTATAACCTCTGTTCCTGTGTGGCTGAGTTGGTAGAGCAGGTAACCTACAATGCTGTCCCTCGGGTCGCATGGGCAATGAGTATAAACAAAACAATTCTGGACTCACTGCTGTAATCTGTCTGTAAAAGTGTCTACGAATGTATTTATTTATGTCTGTTTTTTGTTGTGTTTTTTTGACCACGTCACATGGTTAGGAAGTCTCCTATCCCAAGCTACTGTGTAGCTGCTGTCACTTAAGCCTTGTTCACATTGGCAAATTGAAGTGACTCAAATCCACCTTTTTTGCATATCCGATTTGAATCTGTTATTTTTCCAGCAGACTGAATGGCCAAATAAGCAGTTATATTTAGCCACATTTTAGACCACCATCATAGGTGTTTTAAAATCAGATACAAATCTGATTCCGGCCATGCAACTTGTGTCTGAATGATCAAGGTGTTAATTTTGTCCAGGTGTGAAAGGGCGGTGTGGAGTGCGATTGAGATTGCGTCATCTGTGGATCTATTGGGGAGGTAGTGATAATTGGAGTGGGACTAGGGTGTCCTGGAGGATGCTGTAGACCAGACTTTCAAAACACTTCAAGGCTACCGATGTGAGTGCCACGGGGGCGGTAATCATTTAGGCAGGTTACCTTCGCTTCATTGGGCACAGGGACTATGGTGGTCTGTTTGAAACATGTACTGTAGGTATTTCAGACTCGGTCAGGGAGAGGTTGAAAATGTCAGTGAAGACACTTGAAAGTTGGACTGCACATGCTTTGAGTACACATCCTGGTAATCCGTATGGCCCAGTGGCTTTGTGAATGTCGACCTGTTTAAAAGCTTTGTTCACATTGGCTACCGAGAGTATTATCACAGTCATCCAGGACAGCTGGTGCTCTCGTGCACGCTTCAGTGTTGCTTGCCTCGAAGCGAGTATAAAAGGCATTTAGCTCGTCTGGTAGGCTCACGTCACTGGGCAGCTCATGTCTGGGTTTCCCTTTGTGGTTCGTAATAGTTTTCAAGCCCTGCCACATCCGACGAGCATCAGAGACGGTGTAGTAGGATTCAATCCTAATCCTGTATTGACGCTTTGCTTGTTTAAAGGATCGTCTGAGGGCATAGTGGGATTTGTTCTAAGCGTCCGGATTAGTCTCCTGCTCCTTGAAAGCGGCCGCTCTAGCCTTTAGCTTGATGCGGATGTTGCCTGTAATGCATGGCTTCTGGTTGGGATATGTACGTATAGTCACTGTGGGGATGACGTCATCGATGCACTTATTGATGAAGCCGATGACTGAGGTGGTGTATTCCTCAATGCCATTGGATGAATCCCGGAACATATTCCACTCTGTGCTAGCAAAACTAGCTTGGAAACTGTTTAGAAACAAATTACTGAATGTGCTTCAAAGCTGAACAGCTACATAGCTAACTAGTTGACTGCTGTGAGTAGCCAAAAATGACTTGTTTTGAAAGATGGATCATCGTATCCTTTGATGCTTTAAAAGTTGTCTTACGCTACGCTTTTGGACATTCAAAGCAACTGGGAAACATCCATGAAAGGAATTGTTATCACTTTAGCTTGAAACATAACTTCTGAGTGGTAGGAAACAGGACACCAATCTGATGGGAAACTGCACACACACACCTGTGGTTACTATGACAAGTAGCACAGAAATGTCAGCAAATGACTGCTGTCTGATCGCACAGAAGTACAATTTGGTCACTTGTAATTTGCTGTTTGAACAGTCAGTTTTCCAAAACACATTTGAAAAACAAAACTGATTTGATTATTAAAGTGTAAACAAGGCTTTACAAAACCCCCTCAAACAATCATAGACTGCTTATGGCCATTAGGTCCTGTCAAACAATCATTTGCATAGGTGTAATGACCTGCTGCACCTGTTTGTGACTCACAGGTGTTCAAGCTGGGCCTAATAGACCTGACTTATGTTCAGGACACACCAAATAGAACATGTTTTGAATGAGGTTCAAATCAGATTGTGTTGGTCACATACACGTGTTTAGCAGATGTTAGTGAGAGTGTAGCGAAATGCTTGTGTTTCTAGTTCCGTCGTTGCAATAATATCTAACAAGTAATATTTAAGCCATTTTGCCACAACTTTGGAAGTATGCGTGGGGTCATTGTATGGCCTTGAAATACATCCACAGGTAAACCTCCAATTGACTCAAAATATGTCAATTAGCCTATCAGAAGCTTCTAAAGCCATGACATCATTTTCAGAAATTTTCCAAGCTGTTTAAAGGCACAGTCAACTTACAGTACGTAAACTTCTGACCCACTGGAATTGGGAGACAGTTAATTATAAGTGAAATAATCTGTCTGTAAACAATTGTTGGAAAAATGACTTGTGTCATGCACAAAGTAGATGTCCTAACCAACTTGCCAAAAATATAGTCTTTTAACAAGAAATGTGTGAAGTGGTTGAAAAACTAGTTTTAAGGATTCCAACCTAAGTTTATGTAAACTTCTGACTTCAACTCTATGTGCAGATGAGGATGTGAAAGTAGAAATACTGGTGTGGAAAAGAGCAGAAAAACAAATATGGGAATGAGGTATGTAGTTGGTTGGATGGGCTATTTACAGCTGCAGCGATCAGTAAGCTGCTCTGACAGATGACGCTTAAAGTTAGTGAGGGAGATAAGTCTCCAACTTCAGTGATTTTTGCAATTCTGTTCCAGTCATTGGCAGCAGAGAACTGGAAGGAAAGGCGGCCAAAGGAGGTGTTATTTTTTTGGGGTGAACAGTTGAAGTTGAAGTTCGTTTGGAGGTTTGTTAACACAATGTACATAAAAGATGAGACCGAGAAACTGAAAAACAGCTTCAATCTCAAGGCCATCAGACTGTTAAATAGGCATCACTAGCACATAGAGGCTGCTGCCTGTATACATAGGCTTGAAATCACTGGCCACTTTAATAATGTTTAAATATCGTTCATTTCTCATCTCATGTGTATATACTGTGTTCTATACTATTATATTGTATCTTAGTCTGTGCAGCTCTGACATTGCTCATCCATATATTTATATATTCTTAATTACATTCCTTTACTTAGATTTGTGTGTATTGGGTATGTTGTGAAATTAAGGCTAGGGGGCACTATTTTCACGTCCGGATGAAAAGTGTGTCCAAAGTAAACTGCCTGCTACTCAGGTCCAGAAGCGAGGATATGCATATAATTGGTAGATTTGGATAGAAAAAAGTTTCAAAACTGTTAAAATTATGTCTGTGAGCATAACACAACTTATTTGCAGGTGAAACCCGGAGGACAAACCATCCAGGAATGTTTTTTTGGGGGGTGACTGTATTCAATTTCTTTTCTATGGGAACCTAGATTTCTGTGGCACTTGGTTGCAGTTCCTATTGCTTTTTAGAAATTGGTTGATGTTTTTCTTTAGAGAAATTAAGAAGTACAGCTATTCAGAACAAGGGTCCAGGCTAGTGCTCTCTAATGTTTTGATGCGCGCTCCAGGTCACACTCTTCACAATGTTTTTATCCTGTATGGAACACAGTTTATCCCATCTTAAATTTTTTAGATTATTTACGTTTTAAAATACCTAAAGTTGGATTTGGAAAGTTGTTTGAAGTGTTTGGGCAGCGTTTACAGGTGACTTATTAGATATTTTGTAGTCAAGTTGCGCGAGTTGGAACCGGTGTATTTTCTGTATCAAACGCTCCAAATAAATGGACATTTTGGAGATATAACGACAGAATTTATCGAACAAAATAACCATTTATTATGTTTAATGGACATATGGCAGTGCCATCAGAAGAAGATCTTCAAAGGTAAGGCGTGAATTTTATCGTTATTTCTGACTTTTGTGTCGTGCCTGGCGTGTTGAAATGTGATTTTCATGTGTTGTTATGCTGGGCGCTGTCCTCAGATAATCGCATGGTTTGCTTTCGCAGTAAAGCCTTTTTAAAATCTGACACTGTGGGTGGATAAACAAGAAGTTCATCTTTAAACCGATGTATAACATTTGTGTGATTTATGAATTATTATTATGTGTATTTCTGTTTTTGAATTTGGCGCGCTGCTATTTCACTGGGTGTTGCCAAATCAATCCCCGCGTGAAGGGATAACTTTAAACAACTTAAAGGCAATGCTCCCAAATACTAATTGACTGTATGTAAACTTCTGACCCACTGGGAATGTGATGAAAGAAATAAAAGCTGAAAGAAATAATTATCTCTATTATTCTCATATTTCACATTCTTAAAATAAAGTGGTGAACCTCACTGACCTAAGACAGGGAGTTTTTACTAGGCTTAAATGTCAGCAATTGAGTTTAAATGTTTTTGTCTAAGGTGTATGTAAACTTCCGACTTCAACTGTATATCACTCCAGTGTAAACTGCTAAATTGTAATTACTTCGCCACTATTGGCCTATTTATTGCCTTGCCTCCTTACTTCATTTGCACACACTGTATACATATTTTTCTATTGTGTTATTGACTGTACATTTGTTTATCCCATGTGTAACTCTGTGTCGTTGTTTTTGTCGCACTGATTTGATTTATCTTGGCCAGGGCTCAGTTGTAAGTGAGAACATGATCTCAACTGGCCTACCTGGTTTATTAATAAAGGGGAGATAAATGCACCTATACTGACCTTCTGGATGATATGGGAGTGAACAGTTAGAGCTCGGGTGGTTGTCCTTGAAGGCCAGCATCCCGGAGTCGCTTCTTCACTGTTGATGTTGAGACTGGCGTTTTGCGGGTACTATTTAATGAAGCTGCCAGTTGAGGCGTCTGTTTCTGTAACTAGACACTCTAATGTACTTGTCCTCTGTCCTCTGTCACCTTTCACCACAGATGCAGAAGTGCGACATTGGCGGATGTGATGGATTGAGACGCGAATAGATATAGATATAGATAAAGATATAGATAAAGATATAGATAAAGATATAGCTTAAACTGATAGGGATTTGTTGTTATGCTAGTTCGACTTCCTCAGGAGCGTGGACATCGACTTTAATGGATTAAATAATCCCACTCCTCACCTCGACCCCCCAGCTCTGACTCTGCCGATGCAACTTTATTGTGGAAAAATTTACTCACTCTGCCTGTGATATGTGGTTGTCCTGCTCCTAAATGAGTAAAATTAAATAAAAAGGTAATAATGTCATAGATGGACAAGAATAATGCAAGATGAAAGGGGGTTTCCTTGTGATTTAAAGAAGCCACACTAGAGCTCTATGTGACATTCAAAGCTTTGGGGACAGACTTTTTTATTAAGACAAACCTTCAGAAAATAGGCACATTTCTCTAACACTAAACATACAAATACAGTGCCTTGCGAAAGTATTCGGCCCCCTTGAACTTTGCGACCTTTTGCCACATTTCAGGCTTCAAACATAAAGATATAAAACTGTATTTGTTTGTGAAGAATCAACAACAAGTGGGACACAATCATGAAGTGGAACGACATTTATTGGATATTTCAAACTTTAACAAATCAAAAACTTGTGCGTGCAAAATTATTCAGCCCCCTTAAGTTAATACTTTGCAGCGCCACCTTTTGCTGCGATTACAGCTAAGGAAGCAACGTCACCACAAGAACTGTTAGTCGGGAGTTTTATGAAATGGGTTTCCATGGCCAAGCAGCCGCACACAAGCCTAAGAACACCATGCATAATGACAAACATCGGCTGGAGTTGTGCTTGCCACCATTGGACTCTGGAGCATAGGAAATGCGTTCTCTGGAATGATGAATCACGTTTCACCATTTGGCAGTCCCACCGTTGAATTGGGGTTTGATGGATAAGAGGAGAACACTACCTGACAGAATGCATAGTTTTCTATGGTTCGGGGTAGGCCCCTTAGTTCCAGTGAATGGAAATGTGACATTCTAGGTGATTCTGTGCTCCAAATTGTGGCAACAGTTTGGGGAAGGCCCTTTCCTGTTTCAGCATGACAATGGCCCCGTGCAAAAAGCAAGGTCCATACATAAATGGTTTGTCGAGATCAGTGTGTAAAAACTTGACTGGCCTGCACAGCCCTGACCTCAACCCCATCAAACACATTTGGGATGAATTGGAACGCCGACTGTGAGCCAGGCCTAATCGCCAAACATCAGTACCCGAACTCACTAACACACTTGTGGCTGAATAGAAGCAAGTCCCTGCAGCAATGTTTCAACATCTAGTGGAAAGCCTTACCAGAAGAGTACATGCTGGTTTTGCAGCTAAGGGGGACCAACTCCATATTAATGCCCATGATCTAGATTGAGATTTTCGACAAGCATGTGTCCACATACTTTTGATCATGTAGTGTGTAACATACACAGGATTATCTATCTTCATTTAGATTCAGCAGGTATTTTGTATGCTTCAGTGTGATTTTTTGCACGACTGCAAATCTAGCTGATCACCTATGGAACTCAGCATATACAGTTGAAGTCGGAAGTTTATGTACACTTAGGGTGGAGTCATTAAAACTCATTTTTCAAACACTACACAAATGTCATGTTAACAAACTATAGTTTTGGCATGTCGGTTAGGACATCTATTTTGTGCATGACACAAGGAATTTTTCCAACAATTGTTTACAGACATATTATTTCACTTATAATTCACTGTATCACAATTCCAGTGGGTCAGAAGTTTACATACACTAAGTTGACTGTGCCTTTAAACAGCTTGGAAAATTCCATAAAATGATGTCATGGCTTTAGAAGCTTCTGATAGGTTAATTGACACCATTTGAGTCAATTGGAGGTGTACCTGTGGCGGTATTTCAAGGCCTACCTTCAAACTCAGTGACTATTTGCTTGACATCATGGAAAAATCAAAAGACATCAGCCAAGACATCAGAACAAAATTGTAGACCTCCACAAGTCTGGTTCATCCTTGGGAGCAATTTCCAATTGCCTGAAAGTACCACGTTCATCTGTACAAACAATAGTATGAAAGTATAAACACCGTGGGACCACACAGCCACCATACCGCTCAGGAAGGAGACGCGTTCTGTCTCCTAGAGATGAACGTACTTTGGTGCGAAATGTGCAAATCAATCCCAGAACAACAGCAAAGGACCTTGTGAAGATGCTGGAGGAAACAGGTAAAATGTATCTATATCCACAGTAAAACGAGTCCTATATTGAGATGACCGGAAATGCCGCCCAGCAAGGAAGAAGCCACTGCACCAAATCCGCCATAAAAAAATCAGACTGCTGTTTGCAACTGCACATGGGGACAAAGATCATACTTTATAGAAATGTCCTCTGGTCTGATGAAACAAAATATAACTGTGTGGCCATAATGTCCATCGTTGTGTTTGGAGGGAAAAGGGGGAGCCATGCAAGCCGAAGAACAGCGTCCCAACCGTGAAGCACGGTGTTGGCAGCATCATGTTGTCGGGGTGCTTTGCTGCAAGAGGGACTGGTGCACTTCACAAAATAGATGGCGTCATGAGGCAGGAAATTTAAGTGGATGTATTGAAGCAACATCTCAAGACATCAGTCAGGAAGTTAAAGCTTGGTCTCAAATGGCTCTTCCATATGGGCAATGACCCCAAGCATACTTCCAAAGTAAGCAAAATGGCGTAAGGTCAACAAAGTCAAGCTATTGGAGTGGCTATCACAAAGCCCTGACCTCAATCCTACAGAAAATGTGTGGGCAGAACTGAAAAAGCATGTGACCATGGAGGCCTACAAACCTGACTCAGTTACACCAGCTATGTCAGGAGGAATGTGCCACAATTCACCCAACTTATTGTGTGAAGCTTGTGGAAGGCTCCCCAAATAGTTTGACCCAAGATAAACAATTTAAAGGCAATGCTACCAAATACTAATTTAGTGTTTGTAAACCTCTTACCCACTGGGAATGTGATGAAAGAAATTAAACCTGAAATAAATCATTCTCTCCAATATTATTCTGATATTTCACATTTTTAAATAAATTGGTGTTTCTTGATCATGTTAATTGTATAACAATTCTCCTCTCCCCTCTCTCTCATCTCTCCCTCTCGCTCTTTCTCTTTCTCTCTCTTTCTCTCTTTCTCTTTCTCTCTATCTTTCTGTTTGTCTCTCTCTCCCTCTGTATTTTTGTTTCTGTTTCCCTCTCTCGCTCTCTCACACTGACTTGTTCTCTCTCTCTGTCTTTCTGTTTGTCTCTCTCTCTCTCCCTCTGTATTTCTGTTTGTCTCTCTCTCTCTCCCTCTGTATTTCTGTTTGTTTCCCTCTCTCTCTCTCTCTCTCTCTCTCTCACACACACACTGCCTTGTTCTCTCTCTCTGTCTTTCTGTTTGTCTCTCTCTCTCTCCCTCTGTATATCTGTTTCCTTCTCTCTCTCTCTCACACACTGCCTTGTTCTCTCTCACACACTGCCTTGTTCTCTCTCTGTCTTTGTTTGTCTCTCTCTCTCTCCCTCTGTATTTCTGTTTCTGTTTGTCTCTCTGTCCCTCTGTATTTCTGTTTCTGTTTCCCTCTCTCGCTATCTCACACTGCCTTGTTCTCTCTCTCTGTCTTTCTGTTTGTGTCTCTCTCTCCCTCTGTCTTTCTGTTTGTCTCTCTCTCTCTCTCCCTCTGTCTTTCTGTTTGTCTCTCTCTCTCCCTCTGTATTTCTGTTTCTGTTTGTCTCTCTCTCTCTCTTCCTCTGTATTTCTGTTTCTGTTTGTCTCTCTCTCTCTCCCTCTGTATTTCTGTTTCTGTTTGTCTCTCTCTCCCTCTGTATTTCTGTTTCTGTTTGTCTCTCTCTCTCCCTCTGTATTTCTGTTTCCTTCTCTCGCTCTCTCACACACTGCCTTGTTCTCTCTCTCTGTCTTTCTGTTTCTCTCTCTCTCTCTCTGTCTTTCTGTTTGTCTCTCTCTCCCTGTCTTTCTGTTTGTCTCACTCTCTCCCCCTCTGTATTTCTGTTTCTGTTTGTCTCTCTCTGTCGCTCTGTATTTCTGTTTCCCTCTCTCGCTCTCTCTCACACTGCCTTGTTCTCTCTCTCTGTCTTTCTGTTTGTCTCTCTCTCTCTCGCTCTCTCTCTCTGTCTTTCTGTTTCTCTCTCTCTCTCTCTCTGTCTTTCTGTTTCTCTCTCTCTCTCTGTCTTTCTGTTTGTCTCTCTCTCCCTCTGTATTTCTGTTTGTCTCTCTCTCTCTCCCTCTGTATTTCTGTTTGTCTCTCTCTCTCTCCCTCTGTATTTCTGTTTTTGTTTGTCTCTCTCTCTCTCCCTCTGTGTTTCTGTTTGTCTCTCTCTGTTCCTCTGTATTTCTGTTTCTGTTTGTCTCTCCCGCTCTCACACTGCCTTGTTCTCTCTCTCTGTCTTTCTGTTTGTCTCTCTCTCTCTCCCTCTGTATTTCTGTTTCTGTTTCCCTCTATCGCTCTCTCACACTGCCTTGTTCTCTCTTTCTGTGACCCTTTACTTTCAGATTTCAAGAACTTTCATACATTACAGTTATATGTGTCATTGAGATGTACTGAACTTAAGTCAATGACACGGCCAACCTTCCTTCTCTCTCCCATATTGAGCCACATTTACAGGGTGTCTATGTGGCAAATGTTATCCCCGTTCCTACTAGTGTCTCTTCAATCAACATCATCCTGGGTGTCCCCACCAATGTCTACATCCTGTGGCTGATACTGACTGGAGCTGGAGGGACGATGGCATCAGAGTTCTTCTCTCTCAACCTGACCCTGTCTGAGATCCTCTTCTTCCTCTTTAAAGCATTCAGCATTCTACGTCCTGTCTGATTTTGTCCACAAAGCTGCTCATTTTTCCATTTGGTTAATTTTCACTTGCTGGCCCCTGTTCCAGTGCTGTATCTGTGTGGAGCGCAACCTGGCGGTGGTCCATCCTGTAGTCTTCCTGAAGTACAAACCCCTGAGATACAGGGTGGGGTGTTGTAGTGTTGTCTGGCTGATGGTTCTTGAGTCTTGCTGTCTATTTTTGTTTGAGTTGTTTTCACCAGCTTTCATCTACTCTCTCTTGTCCAGACAATGATCAATTCATCAATTGGAAATTACCTTTCAATATCAAGTGTGATATAGCATGGTTTAGTAATGAATCCCGGACATAATGCTCTTGTTTGTAAATAGACCTGGTGTCATTCTGTTTCAACTTTAGTGTGATATTTTTATTGGCAGAGCAAGAGATCATTCAGCTGGATGATGCAGAAACAGACTGGCATGTGTTGTCTCTTGAAATGATGATTGTGCTTGAAAGTGATGTTGTAGATATTATTGATTTGATGTGATTCAAAACATTCTTAATAAGGAGCTGTCTGTCTGTCTGTCTGTCTGTCTGTCTGTCTGTCTGTCTGTCTGTCTGTCTGATTTTAAATGGAAAAAATAATATTTATCGGTATATTTATTATAAATAATAGCAATAATTTTAATAAAACTTAAAATAATCATGTTCCTATCCATCCACAACACATTCTACACAGCACAGCATATTCTCTTCAGCCATACTTAACCATACTTAACCATACTTAGTGTTGTCATAGCGGGTGAAAAACATTTGCATGTCAGGTGTGGTCCTTCATGTGAGGTCATTGGCAGCATCTGTTTACAGACCCGAGCAGCACAGGTGTCTTGGTGGGGGTGTCTTGTATTAGGAAAGGAGGAGGGAGAGCAGGTGGGTGGTTAGGAAGGAGGGAGGAACATCTGCTTGGTACATCAACATACTACTAGACGTTCTTGGTTGACTGTCTCATCCTGATGTTCGTCGTGTCATTCTGCTGCCTCAGTTCTCAGGGCTTTGCAATGTCCCTGACCAAGGAAGGGGTACAGGGAGAGGGAGGGGACATATAACATGAAGATGATGGGGTTTATGTTCATTTTAATTATCATGGTGTCTATGATGGTGAACTACCTCTGTAGGATTGTAATTATGTCTTTCTAAAGTGTAATTTAGTAACAATATTTTTAAAAACACAACATAAAAAATGTTAAATGTTTTCCCATCTAGAGAGGTTAAACTAAGAAACATGACTATAAAAGTGTACAATGAACATAACAGGGTGGACCATGACAGAGTGGACCATTTAATCTTAAATCAGCATAACTCTCCTTGTGACAGGGGAAAGGAAGCTTGTTGTGAGTAGCAGGGAGGGGAAATTACATGCAAGCTGAATTTTTTTGTTGTTGAAATTATTTGCCTACAATCTGACACCGCTCTTGTCTGTGCTCTGCTCTGTGTCTAAAATGGCACCCTATACCATATAGAATATAGTGCACTAACTTTAATCCCATAGTGCTCTGGTTAAAGGTAGTGCACTTCATAGGGAATAGGGTGCTATTTTGCATGCTGCGTGGTCTACATCACCAGGTTGTGATGACACGGCACTCAGGTGGGGCAGAATGAGGATATTTAGCATCAGGTCATCAGTTCCAGCACCAGTTCCAACACACCACACCTCACAGAACAGAGATACCTCATCAATAGGCTACAGGTGAGTTAAATAAGTTTCATTTTTATTTTTGAATAACATTTTTATCATTTAGAATTAAAATGTAAATTGATGAAGACTGGTGTAGTTTTTGAAAAAAAATCAGAAGATTATATATTTAAAAAAAATCTGATTATTGGCCATTTTTGCAAATATATGGAAACATTTTGATATTTCGGCATATTGACAAAGTGATAATCTCTAGTGCATACATTATCTACAAAGGATTGTAAGAGAGCACCTTTCTTAATTTAGCTTCCTCAGGTTGTTTTTGTGCTTTATGTTGATTCTAGCCAGGCTGCACACCTCATTGACTGAGTGATTTTTCACCCAGGGGAAAAAAAGGGTTTACCACAGTAATACCTAACAGTTTATTGCATTGGTTACAGAATGATTCTATATGGGTATATATGATGAATAAAGACTATAGTGAGATAAATACTTTGTATGATCCTTTTGTTTGTAAACAATCCTCCGCTCTCTCACTCACTCACTCACTCACTCTCTCTGCCTCAATTTGTCTCTCTATCTCTACCTGTCTCTCTGTCTCTCCCTTTAAATATATAAATATATATACATCTAACTCTCTATCTCTCTCACTCTAACTCTTTACCACTTTCTCTCTCTACCTCTATGTCCCGCCCTCTCTCTACCTCTCTGTCCCGCCCTCTCTCTCTCTCTCTCTCTGCCCCGCCCTCTCTCTCTCTATCTCTCTCTGTCCCACCCTCTCCCCCTCCCTTTCTCTGCTCTCTCTCTCTCTCTCTCTCTCTCTCTCTCTCTCTCTCTCTCTCTCACTCTAACTCTTTACCATTTTCTCTCTCTCTCTCTCTCACTCTCTCACTCACTCACTCACTCACTCACTCACTCACTCACCCACTCTGTCAGGATTTGGCCAGGGTTGTTCCGGGTTTTGGTCACTAGATGCCCCCATTGTGCTTTTTGACCTTATGTTTTTTCCCTTGATTCCCATTATTATTTGCACCTGTGCCTCATTTCCCCTGATTGTATTTAAACCCTTAGTTTCCCTCAGTTCTGTGCTCTGTGTTTGTATGTTAGCACCCAGCCCTAGTGTTCTGTGTATTCTTGTCGATTCCGGTGGACGCTCTTGTGGAATTCTGTTTTTGAGTATCTCTTGAGGCTTTTTTGTGCTATACCTACCACCTTTTGGATTTGCCATTTTGTATTGAAGGACTTCTCCTTTTTACTTTATTAAATACACCCTCTTAAGTACTGCTGTGTCTGCCTCATCTTCTGGGTTCTGCTGACTATTCGTGGCTCAGTTGGTTAAGTGACTGTTTCTCACTCCGGAGACCCAGGTTCGTAACCGGGTCCTGACAGAAACACAGAGCCAAAAATGAACCCAGAGGCAGCCAGTTCCCAGGACCTTTTTGCCATGCTGTCCCACCACCAGGAGACTGTCCAACGCCATGAAGCCGCCCTGGTTCAGCAAGAGGCCTTAATGGCTAGACATTCTCATCTTCTGTCGGAGATGCTGACTTCCATTAAGCAAATATCTGATCGTCTTACCCCGGCAACAGTTCCCGTCCCAGTACCTCAGATTCACGTACCCATGGCAGTTAACCCCCTGGCTGAACCTCGTCTTCCACCTCCCCAACGGTTCTCAGGTGATCCAAGTGCTTGTAAAGGGTTTCTCACCCAATGTTCTCTCTCCTTTGAGCTACAACCCTCACGTCGTTTCCCACCGACCGGTCTAAGATCGCTTATATCATCACCCTGCTGTCGGAAAGCCCTGGCCTGGGCTACTGCTGTGTGGGATGCCCATAGTTCCTGCTGTGCCAGCTACTCTGCCTTTGCTGAGGAATTCAAACGAGTGTTTCAAGGCCCAAGCAGTGGTTCTGACTCAGCCAAACAGCTCCTGACTCTCCACCAAGGTTGGCGCAGCGTGACGGACTATGCCATCCAGATCCGCACGGTGGCAGCAGCGAGTGGTTGGAACAACGAGGCGCTCACGGTGTGCTTTCTGAAAGGCCTTTCCGACACTATCCAAGATGAACTGGCCACTCGGGAACCACCGGACAATCTCGAGTCCCTGATCAAGTTGGCCTCACGCATTGACCAGCGTCTGAGAGAGAGAGAACTCAACCGTAGACCTCTAGCCCCTATCAGTCCCAGCTCCGAGTCCCCACCTTTATCCTCGCTGGCTCCACCGGAACCCATGCAGATTGGACGCATCTCCCAGGCTGAGAGAGACCGCCGGATGAGGAACGACGCTGTCTATATTGCGGCAAACTGGGCCATTTCCGTTCCACGTGTCCCGGGCTCCAGGGAAACGCTCTGTCCCGTACAGACCGGGGGAACTGTAACGGAAACATAACCTCCTCCCATCCGTCCAACTCCCGTCTGCTCATTCCAGTCACCCTCTCCTGGGACAACCACAAGCTTCACCTTCAAGCCTTGGTAGACTCTGGAGCCGCAGGTAACTTCATGGATGGTGTCTGGGCGAAGGAGAATGGCGTTCCCTCTGAACCTCTAAGTGAACCCATGAGGGTCACTACATTGGATGGAAGCCCTTTGGGATCTGGACTTGTCACTCATGTCACTACCTCCTTGCGACTTTCAGTTTCACAACACCAGGAATTGATGAACTTTCATTTGATCTCCTGTTCCGAGTTCCCTCTCGTCCTTGGATACCCCTGGCTTCACAGCCATAACCCTCACATCGACTGGTCTGTGGGCACTATCAAGCAGTGGGGTCCTACGTGCCAAGCTACTTGCATTTTCCAGAATTCCCTGAGTTCTACTCCCGAGTCTTTAGAATCCATCGACCTGACCCGAGTTCCCGAGTGTTACCATGACCTCAAACTGGTGTTTTGCAAACAGAGGGCCACCATGCTACCACCCCATAGACCTTACGATTGCCCCATCGACCTGTTTCCGGGCACTTGCCCCCCCAGGGGTCGGATCTTTTCCCTGTCTCCACCCGAACGAGCTGCTATGGATACCTACATCAAGGACGCTCTGGAAGCAGGCCTCATGCGTCCATCCACCTCCCCGGTGGGAGCAGGGTTTTTCTTTGTGGCCAAGAAAGACGGTGGATTACGTCCTTGCATCGACTACCGGGGACTCAATGCCATAACCGTCCGTAACCGTTACCCGCTACCCCTTATGGCCACAGCCTTCGAGCTGCTCCAGGAAGCAGTTGTTTTCACTAAGCTTGACCTGCGGAACGCATACCATCTTGTGCGGATCAGACCTGGTGACGAGTGGAAGACCGCTTTCAACACGCCTACTGGTCACTATGAATACTTGGTGATGCCCTTCGGCCTGACCAACGCCCCAGCGGTGTTCCAAGCGCTCATAAACGATGTGCTTAGGGATATGCTTAACATATTTGTGTTCGTTTACTTGGATGACATCCTCATCTTTTCGAGCTCCCTTCAAGAACACACTAAGCATGTCAGACAAGTACTCAAACGCCTCCTGGACAGCCATCTGTACGTTAAGCCGGAAAAATGTGAATTCCATTCATCCCGAGTACAATTCCTGGGATTTGTAGTGGAACCCGGTCGAGTCCAAATGGACCCCAGGAAGGTAGGGGCGGTAGCAGATTGGCCCACCCCCAAATCCGTTAAGGAAGTTCAGCGTTTCCTGGGCTTCACAAACTTTTACCGCAAGTTCATCAAGAACTTCAGCTTGGTGGCAGCCCCTCTCTCAGCTTTAACCAAGGGTGGCAATGCAAGGTTTTTGTGGGGAAGAGAAGCTGAGACGGCCTTCCAAGGACTCAAGCAGCGCGTTCTCTCTGCTCCCATCCTGATACTACCGACTACGGATGAACCATTTGTGGTGGAGGTAGACGCATCAGAGGTTGGTGTTGGAGCTGTCCTGTCTCAGAGGGGTGAAGACAAGAAGCTTCATCCGTGCGCTTTCTTCTCACACCGGCTTACCCCGACTGAGAGGAACTACGATGTGGGGGATCGTGAACTCCTAGCGGTTAAGATGGCATTGAAGGAATGGAGACACTGGCTCGAGGGGGCTTCTCACCCGTTTCATTTACATTTACATTTAAGTCATTTAGCAGACGCTCTTATCCAGAGCGACTTACAAATTGGTGAATTCACCTTCTGACATCCAGTGGAACAGCCACTTTACAATAGTGCATCTAAATCATTAAGGGGGGGGGGGGTGAGAAGGATTACTTATCCTATCCTAGGTATTCCTTGAAGAGGTGGGGTTTCAGGTGTCTCCGGAAGGTGGTGATTGACTCCGCTGTCCTGGCGTCGTGAGGGAGTTTGTTCCACCATTGGGGGGCCAGAGCATCGAACAGTTTTGACTGTGCTGAGCGGGAACTGTACTTCCTCAATGGTAGGGAGGCGAGCAGGCCAGAGGTGGATGAACGCAGTGCCCTTGCTTGGGTGTAGGGCCTGATCAGAGCCTGGAGGTACTGCGGTGCCGTTCCCCTCACAGCTCCGTAGGCAAGCACCATGGTCTTGTAGCGGATGCGAGCTTCAACTGGAAGCCAGTGGAGAGAGCGGAGGAGCGGGGTGACGTGAGAGAACTTGGGAAGGTTGAACACCAGACGGGCTGCGGTGTTCTGGATGAGTTGTAGGGGTTTAATGGCACAGGCAGGGAGCCCAGCCAACAGCGAGTTGCAGTAATCCAGACGGGAGATGACAAGTGCCTGGATTAGGACCTGCGCCGCTTCCTGTGTGAGGCAGGGTCGTACTCTGCGGATGTTGTAGAGCATGAACCTACTGGAACGGGCCACCGCCATGATGTTGGTTGAGAACGACAGGGTGTTGTCCAGGATCACGCCAAGGTTCTTAGCGCTCTGGGAGGAGGACACAATGGAGTTGTCAACCGTGATGGCGAGATCATGGATCGGGCAGTCCTTCCCCGGGAGGAAGAGCAGCTCCGTCTTGCCGAGGTTCAGCTTGAGGTGGTGATCCGTCATCCACACTGATATGTCTGCCAGACATGCAGAGATGCGATTCGCCACCTGGTCATCAGAAGGGGGAAAGGAGAAGATTAATTGTGTGTCGTCTGCATAGCAATGATAGGAGAGACCATGTCCAAGTGCTTACGGACCACAAAAATCTGGAGTATATCCAGCAGGCGAAGCGGTTGAACTCTAGACAAGCTAGATGGTCTCTTTTCTTCAATCGATTCCAGTTTATCCTCACCTATCGGCCCGGGTCGAAGAATCTCAAACCGGATGCCCTGTCCCGAGTCTACGCTCCTGCCATTCGAGATGACACGGACATGCCTGTCCTTCCTGCTGCTAAGATTGTGGCTCCGATCTCGTGGCAAGTTGAGGATACCGTGAGACGTGCTCAAGCTAGCGAACCGGACCCGAAAGGAGGTCCTGCCAATCGGTTGTTTGTCCCCAAGGCAGTGAGGACTCAGGTCCTTCTGTGGGGGCACTCCTCTCGCCTCACCTGTCATCCGGGCGTAGGTCGCACCTTGGAGTTCATCCAGCGTAAGTTCTGGTGGCCTACCATAAGAGAAGACGTTGCCACTTTCGTCAATGCCTGTCCCGTGTGCTGCCAGGGCAAATCTTCTCACCTCCGCCCTCAAGGACTCCTTCACCCTTTACCTGTTCCCCACAGACCCTGGTCCCATATCTCATTGGACTTTATTACTGGACTTCCTCCATCCCATGGCAATACTACTATCCTAGTCATAATCGACAGGTTTTCAAAGGCGGCCAGGTTCGTCCCTCTGACTAAGTTACCTTCTGCCAAGGAAACGGCTGAGTTGGTAATTAATCATGTGTTCCGAGTCTTCGGCATTCCTCAAGATATGGTTTCTGACAGAGGTCCCCAGTTCGCCTCAAGGTTTTGGAAGGCCTTCTGCCAACTCATGGGGGCTTCTGCCAGTCTATCTTCAGGGTACCATCCGGGAGTCCAACGGCCAAACAGAGAGGATGAATCAAGAGCTGGAAACCACCCTCCGATGTATGACTCGTGACAACCCGTCCACATGGTCATCCTTTATTGTTTGGGCCGAATACGCGCACAACACCTTGCGCTCCTCCTCCACTGGTATGTCCCCGCACGAGTGTCAGTTTGGCTATGCTCCTCCATTGTTCCCGGACCAGGAGGCAGAAGTCAGAGTGCCTTCAGCCTTGAAGTTCGTCAGACGCTGTCGGCTTATGTGGAGGAAGACCCGTCTTAATCTTATGCGTTCCTCACAGAGGTACCAACAACAAGCCAACAGACGTCGCCGTCCCGGGCCTACCCTGCGCCCCGGCCAGAGAGTCTGGCTCTCCACAAGAAACTTACCTCTACGGGTGGAGTCTCGCAAGCTGTCCCAAAAATACATCGGTCCCTTCAAGGTTGCCAGGAGAGTTAACCCAGTTTCTTATCGCCTACACTTACCCAGATCCCTTAAGATTAATCCCACATTTCACATTTCATTGTTAAAACCTGTTGTTTTTTCTCCCCTTGTCCCGGCAGACAGACCTCCCCCTCCGCCTCGTGTCATTGGAGGCCAGCCGGCTTATACCGTCCATCGGATACTGGATTCCCGCTGGGTGCAGCGGTCCTGGCAGTATCTGGTGGACTGGGAAGGCTACGGTCCCGAGGAGCGCTCCTGGGTTCCTGCCAAAGACATACTGGACCCTGACCTCATTCGTCAGTTCAGGGCCCTCCACCCTGAGAGAGCTGGTAGGAACGTCAGGAGCCGTTCCTAGGGGGGGGATTCTGTCAGGATATGGCCAGGGTTGTTCCGGGTTTTGGTCACTAGATGCCCCCATTGTGCTTTTTGACCTTATGTTTTTTCCCTTGATTCCCATTATTATTTGCACCTGTGCCTCATTTCCCCTGATTGTATTTAAACCCTTAGTTTCCCTCAGTTCTGTGCTATGTGTTTGTATGTTAGCACCCAGCCCTAGTGTTCTGTGTATTCTTGTCGATTCCGGTGGACGCTCTTGTGGAATTCTGTTTTTGTTTTTTGAGTATCTCTTGAGGCTTTTTTGTGCTATACCTACCACCTTTTGGATTTGCCATTTTGTATTGAAGGACTTCTCCTTTTTACTTTATTAAATACACCGTCTTAAGTACTGCTGTGTCTGCCTCATCTTCTGGGTTCTGCTGACTATTCGTGGCTCAGTTGGTTAAGTGACTGTTTCTCACTCCGGAGACCCAGGTTCGTAACCGGGTCCTGACTCACTCACTCACTCTTTCTTTCTTGCTTTCTCTCTCTCTCTCTGCCTCAATTTGTCTCTCTATCTCTACCTGTCTCTCTGTCTCTCCCTTTAATTATAGAAATATATATATACATCTAACTCTCTATCTCTCTCACTCTAACTCTTAACCACTTTCTCTCTCTCTACCTCTCTGTCCCGCCCTCACTCACTCACTCACTCACTCACTCACTCTTTCTTTCTTGCTTTCTCTCTCTCTCTGCCTCAATTTGTCTCTCTATCTCTACCTGTCTCTCTGTCTCTCCCTTTAAGTATATAAATATATATACATCTCTCTCTCTCTCTCTCTCTCTCTCTCTCTGCCTCAATCTGTTTCCACCTCTGCCCTCTCTCTCTGTCTGTTAGGAATATTATGAATACATGACTAAACAATATTCTAATTTTAAATGTAACTGTAACTAAGTAATCTTATACTCTATTTTATTACATGTGATTAACAATATGAGTTCATAAGAAGGGATTGTGTGACACGGACAAGGAGTAATTAACTTCTTGAAACTCCCCAAACCGGATCCGGGTTTGGGACTAAGCCTCAGGCTCATTAGCATAACGCAACGTTAACGATTTCTGAAAATCGCAAATAAAATTAAAATAATGCGTTTGCTCTCAAGCTTAGCCTTTTCTTAACAACACTGTCATCTCAGATTTTCAAAATATGCTTTTGAACCATAGAAATTGACTAATTTGTGTAAGAGTATGCAAAGCTAGCATAGCATTTTGTGTAGCATGTAGCACGCAACATTTTCACAAAAGCCAGATAACCAAATAAATAAAATCATTTACCTTTGAAGAGCTTCTGAAGTTTTCAATGAGGAGACTCCCAGCCACATACCAAATGCGCAGTGTTTCCTGAAAGCGTCTGTGTGTAGGAGAAATCGTTCCGTTTTCTACATTGCGCCTGGCTACCGAAACGAACCGAAATGCAGTCACCTACAACGTGAAACTTTTTCCGGATTAACTACATAATATCGACCGAAACATGGCAAACGTTGTTTGGAATCAATCCTCAAGGTGTTTTTTCACATATCTCTTCATTGACATGCAGTTCGTGGAAGCTTGCTTCTCTCTGTGCCCCATGGAAAAATACTGGCAGGTGACTTTTGCGCACCAATTTCGCGCAGGACACCGGGCGGACACGTGGTAAATGTGGTCTCTTATGGTCAATCTTCCAACGATCTGCCTACAAATACGTCACAATGCTGCAGACACCTTGGGGAAACGACAGAAAGGGCAGACTCATTCCTCTTGCGTTCACAGCCATATAAGGAAATCATGAAAGACAGAGCCTCAAAAATCCTTGTCATTTCCTGGATGCCAAGTCATCTTGGTTTTGCCTGAAGCTCACGTTAAAGGGCACGCACAGAGAAGATATTTGTATTTCTGGACACGTCAGAGTGGTTTCTTTCGAACAGTAGCAATTATATGCATAGTCGAGCATCTTTTTGTGACAAAATATCTTGTTTAAAACGGGAACGTTTTTCTTCCAAAAATGAAATAGCGCCACCATAAGTGTAAGAGGTTAAATATAACGAACACCATTCCAAACTAGTCTGGAGAGGAGTGGGTTAAGTAAGCAGATATGGTCGTTAACCTATGGTTGAACCGACGAAACTGAGCTCTGGGTGTTTTAGATAAGGCAGTGAGTGCATTCCTGGGTTTTCTGTTAATTAGAGCTGTCAGCTAAGTGGTGATCGATAATGGTAGGGGGTCAAGAGTTAATTCAGTTATGTTGTGTGACCTGTGAGTGTGTTAGTGAGTTGGAATGAACTTTTAAACTCACTCTTCTAGGTTGGAAGGAGTGGATTCATTCTAGAAGCAATGAAATGATGTCATGTTATTGTATATAAACTGTTGCTCGTGGTAACGTGGCAGCGCGCTCCGAGAATAAATTCTGTTATCTATTATTGATAAGACTGGTCTCTGTCTATTTTATGCAAACAAGAATCTTACAAATTCTCTTAAAATAGATTAAGGGAATTCAATTAATGAAAACATATTGGAATAACTAAATTACAGTAACACTCTCTCAATCTCTATCTCTCTCTCTGGCCCTCCCTCTTTCTCTGTCACTGTCTCTCTCCTCCTCCACCCTCCCTCCCACCCTTTTCTCTGACTCTCTCTTTCTCTTTCTCTGTCTCTCTCTTCCCCCCCCTCTCTCTCTCTCTCTATCCCTACCTCTATGCCGTTGTCTCTTTTTTTACAGATGTCAAGAATTATAACACATTACAGTTACATACATCGTTGAGATGAATGTATCTACTGTCAATGACACGTCCACATCTCCTCTCTCCCTCATTGATCCGGGTGAACAGGGTGTCCATGTGATAAGTTATATCCCCATGCTTACTGCCTCCTATGCAATTAACATCATCCTGGGTCTCCCCACCAATGTCTACATCATGTGGCTGATATTGACCGGAGCTGGAGGGACAATGGCCTCAGAGTTCTTCACTCTCAACCTGACCCTGTCTGAGATTCTCCTCTGCGTCTTTAATGCCGTCCCCATAACTGACAAATACGTCCAGTCTGATCTTATCCACAAAGCGGCTGCTTTTTCTTTTGGGTTCATTTTCTCTGGTCGTCCCCTGTTCCAGTGCTGTATCTGTGTAGAGCGCTACCTGGCGGTGGTCCACCCTGTGGTCTTCCTGAAGTACAAACCCCTGAGATACAGGGTGGGGTGTTGTAGTGTTGTCTGGCTGATGGTTTTGGGGTTCAGCTGTTTATATTTGATTATGAGTTTTACACCAGTGTCGTTCTACTCTGGCCTTGTCCAATCACTGGTCTATTTTATGCTGATGTCATTCTGCTGCCTCTCAGTTCTCTGGGCTCTGAAACGTCCAGGGCCAGGTGATGGGGCAAGGGAGGGGACAAACAGCATTAAGATGAAGGCCTTTAAGATCATTTTGATTATCCTGGTGTACGCTACTGTGTCTCAACTGCCACTAGTACTGGTGATATCTATTAAAAGTTACATTCCATTAATGGCATTTTCTTCAGGCTTGTCCATTTCTTTCTGCATCGTTGTGATCTCTGGGTTTGTGCAGCCCCTCCTCTACCTCCACAGGGTTGGGAAGCTGCCTTGTAACAAATGTCTCTAAAACAAAAAGTCAAATCTCTTCAACCCATTTTTGCTTTAAAAATGTAGTATATATCATTATATTTATGTTCTGTGTTTTTTCATGTTCATTAGTGAATAAAAATGTATGGTTTTCTTACATACGGATTTATTGTTTTCTAGTACATGATGTTTGAGTTATTCCAATATAATCAGTAGCACGGGAAGTGTTGGTTTGATTTCCCCTCTGTAGATTATGTTTTGATAATGTTGGGTCTGCAGTTTATGTTCCCACATAGAGTGTAAACCAGCCTGGGAAATTCTCAAATCGTCCATATGTTGCAAAATGATTGCCAAATACAGGCCGAGATTCAAACCGATTGAGGTTGTAGACAATGTAGCTTTTTAAAGTCAACAGAACAGCGTTCACTGTGATGGTGGTCACAGTTAACACTGCACATGTTCTCTCAATGGGAAAATACCTTTAAATATCAATAGCGCAACAAAATAGTTTCACATTGAAATCTGGCATTAATGTACTTGTTTGTAAATTGACATGGTGTAATTCAGTTTTAATAATAGCGTGGTGTTTTATTGGCAGAGGGACAGACTATTCCGCTGGCTAATGCAGAAACAAACTAGCACAAAACATTTCCTTGTGTTTCCTCTTGCAATGATTGATGATGATTGAGCTTGAACTTGGCAATGTAGTTATTTTGGGGTTGCTCAGATTAAATACACACCTATTAAGGAGCTCCCTGTGTGTCTGACTTTTTTAAATGTGATCAATAAAGGATATGTCTGTATATTTTGTCATGACTGTCCTGATCAGGTCAGGTTACAGGAGACCACAACCCTACAGATTATCTCTCAACCCCAACAGAGGAGGAGAGATCTAGGGGTCTGAAGATGTGGGGGGGTTATGACCCCTCACGCCCCTGGTAAATCCTAGGCCACAGACAACATTCCTTTTTCCTCTCCTATGGAGAACCAGCCTAGGAAACATTAAACATGCTACAAAGGGATTTTTGAACAATGGTTTCCGTCAGCTACAATGCTGGTCATGACGATAGATGGAATATGAAAATGTATGTAATTTTTGTTTTGTTATTAAAGGTTTATAGATGACGTTATTATGAAAACATTGTAACGTTAAGAGTTTGTTGTCCCATAGTCGGGAATGCAGGTGACAAACGTAGGACAGATTTTGACAAGAGTGAAACCTCTCACATTGCCTACTCCTCTTTGATCTGGAAAAAGTGATGCAATGGATTATGGTCATTGGAGTAAATTACCACATTTATTGCTAAACTAGGTTGAATGAAAACTACAACTCCCTTCGGCCCAGCGTCCCACATAGTTCCTGACTTGATTTCTCTGTTGAGAATTTGTGTGTTGAGCTCTGAAAAAAAGGAATAAAAATAAATGAAATTCAAGTAATTGAACCGACGTCGGTCAATTAGTTGTTTAATATTGACAATAACGTTAAGAAATATATGTAGGCTAATTGCTCAGCACAAGAAATGAGGTCTGGACGTTTTCTCTGTTTTCAGTAATAGATGGATACATGTGTAGTAAAGCACAAGTTTTTATTGAGCATCCAAAGTAGAAAACACAGAGAAACATGGAATATACACACTTACACTATTTAAAGGCAATGCTACCAAATACTAATTGTGTGTATGTACATTTCTGACGCAATGGTAATGTGATGAAAGAAATAAAAGCTGAAATAAATCATTCTCTCTACTATTATTCTGACATTTCACATTCTTAATATAAAGTGGTGATCCTAACTGACCTAAGACAGGTCATTTTTACAAGGATTAAATGTCTGGAATTGTGAAAAACTGAGTTTAAATGTTTTTGGCTAAGGTGTATGTAAACTTCTGACTTCAACAATACAAGTTGAAGATGTTCATCATTAATCTTTGATTGTAAATCACTTATGATCTGATTTTTATCATCTTGTTTTATCTTGTACTAACAAGAAAACACACAAATTGTTTGTTTTATTTCACTGTAGTTTGTTGCCTAAAGGATTTCCCCTGATTACTCTATCTCAAAGCAATACCTTTTCTAACTGTTAATTTGTTAATTGGAATGAAATGTGTTGCTTCTTTTATTAGTTTATTATTATTTGTAGGTTTTTAAGAGTGTCTTGGCTGACAATGGTGTCATTTCACTGCTTTAAAACAACAGTGCATCTTATTTGCCTACAAACTGACACTCCTCTTGTTGGTGCTTTGGTCGACGTCTGAAATGGCACCCTATACCCTATGCAGTGCACTACTTTTGACCAGGACCCACAGGGAATAGGGTGCCATTTTGGATGTCTGAAAAAGAACAATGTCCACGTGTCTCTCAGGTGTGTCAGAGCACGGCAGGGTGTTGTATATGCAGTATTAGATCCACAGACACAAGCACACCACACCCCAGGAGAGAGGGACGCTGCATCAATACAGGTTAGCAAAACCATTGATTTCTATCAATTTATGTACCTTATGACCAAATACATTAGATTCAAATAAAAAATATAAATATTTATTTGAATATTGTCAATTTTGCAGACACATTTTGAGATTTCAGCAAGTTTACAAGGTGATCATCTCTTTTGCATATATCACCTACAAAGGATTTTAAGAGAATATCGTTCTTAATTTAGCTCCATCAGGTTTTCAGCTGCCTATGGCACTCAACGTTTTACAAATATTTTTCAAAAAGCAGAGCGACTTAACACCCTTATGTGCCAAAAGGCTTCTAAACAGCTTCTACCCCCAAGCCATCAGACTGATGAACACCTAATCAAATGGCTACCTGGACTATTTGCAATGCCCCCCACTACACACACATGTTTATGCTACTGCTACTCACTGCTTATTATCTAATCGTAATCACTTTACCTCTACCTGCATGTGCATATTACCTCAATGACCTCAACTAACCTGTGCTCATGCACATTGACTCTGTACCTGTACCTCTTTGTATATAGCCTCGCTACTGTTATTTTGTTGTTGCTCTTAATTATTAGTTAATATTCTATTTTCAAAAAAAAATCATATTTAGTACATTTTTTCCATAGTTAACAAACTTGTTTTTTCTTAAAGCTGCATTGTTGGTAAAGGGCTTGTAAGGCTTGCAAGTAAGAATTTCACTGTAAGCTCAATATCTTGTATTCGGTGCATGTGACTAATAACATTTGATTTGATTATATATTGCAGTGGTTATTGTATGATTATATGTGCATATATAAGATGAATAAAGACTGATATTATACCGAGAATAAATACTTTGCATGATCCTGTTGCATGAACCTGTTGTTCCCCTCCCTCTCCCTCTCTCTCTCCCTCTCAATTCCTTTGGCTCTTTCCCTTACAGATCTCAAGAACTTTCACACATTACAGTTACATGCATCATTGAGATGAATGTATCTACAGTCAATGATACGCCCACCCCTCCTCCGATCTCCCTCATTGATCTGAGTGAACAGGGTGACCATGTGGGACAATATGTCCACATTTTTACTGCTTCCTTTTCAATCAACATCATCCTGGGTCTCCCAACCAAAGTTTACATCCTGTGGCTGATACTGACTGGAGCTGGAGGGACGATGGCCTCAGAGTTCTTCACTCTCAACCTGACCCTGTCTGAGATCCTCTTCTGCCTCTTTAATACCATCAGCATGGCTGGTCTCTACGTCCAGTCTGATTTTGTCCAAAAAGCTTCTCATTTTTCTTTTGGGTTCGTTTTCTCTGGCCGTCCCCTGTTCCAGTGCTGTATCTGTGTGGAGCGCTACCTGGCGGTGGTCCATCCTGTGGTCTTCCTGAAGTACAAACCCCTGAGATACAGGGTGGGGTGTTGTAGTGTTGTCTGGCTGATGGTTCTTGGGTCTTGCTGTCTATGTTTGTTTGAGTTGTTTTCACCACCTTTTGTTTACTATCTCTTTGTCCAGACAATGATCTACGTTTTGCTGATGTCATTCTGCTGCCTCTCAGTTCTCTGGACTCTGAAACGTTCAGGGCCGGGGGATGGGGACAGGGAGGGGACAAACAACATTAAGATGAAGGCCTTTAAGATCATTTTGATTCTCTTGGTGTATGTTGTGATATCTCATCTTCCAGTGGCATTGATGGCACTGACTCGAAGTTATATTCCATATGTAGAGTTTGTTTTAGGAATGTCCATTTGTTTCTGCATCTGTGTCATCTCTGGATTTGTGCAGCCCCTCCTCTACCTCCACAGGGTTGGAAAGCTGCCCTTTATCAGAGGACTCTAAGAGAAAAAGTTCAATCTCTTCACCCCATTAGTGACATAAAAATGTAGGATATGTCATTATATTTATGTTTTATGTTTTTCCATAATCATTTGTGAATTGAAATGTATGATTTTATTCCAATATGGATTTGTTGTTTTCCAATTCCTGATGTTTGAATGTATTTCCAATGTAATCAGTGAAAATAAAAACTGCTAAAAAGCAGTGGTTGACATTTTTTGAGAAACAGAATCCAAACCGAGAACGAAACTGATCTATACTGTTCCAGAACAAAAACTTTATTTTAAAAAGCATGAGAACTGATTAATAATGTTCTTTTACATTATTTGTTTGTCTGTGTAACCGGTGCTGTGCTGCACCGCTGTAACTCTGCGTTATGTTATTGATTGAGACTGTAGACGTGGACTTTGGAGATCAGGTAGTTTTAATTAAGCAGAATTCACTCTCTGCATCCTGCATCTGCATCCAAAAGAAAATAAAACATTTGTAGAGCACATATGTTCAGCGAATCCTCGCCTCTTTCTACAACAGATGCACAATAGGAGTGTTACGGCAAATGAGTGAGGAGGTGTGGAGTCAGGCGCAGAGAGCAAAAGATGTGGGAAAAAACACACTTTAATGTCCCGGAAAAACAACATGAACAAAAGTAGGAAAACAAATGATCAGAAATATTAACAGACAGCGCGAAACCCAAAATACAAACAAAATACACGCAAACATAGAACAGACGAACAAGCCCGCACGAAACAGAAGCGGGCTGAACAAACTATATATAACCCTACCCTAACAACCAAACAAGAAACAGGTGATACTAATCAGACAAAAACAAAGGAACACAGAACAACGGATCGGTGATAGCTAGTAGACCGCGACGACGACCGCCGAATGCCACCCGAACAAGAAGGGAGTCACCTTCGGTAATATTCGTGACAGTACCCCCCCTGACGCGCAGCTCCCGCAGCGCGCCGACGCTGGCCTCGGGGACGATCCGGGGGCCGAGGCGCTGGGCGATCCGGACGGAGGAGATGGAACTCTCTCAACATAGATGGATCTAGAATATCCCTCACCGGAACCCAGCGCCTCTCCTCCGGACCGTACCCCTCCCAGTCAACGAGGTACTGCAAGCCCCTCACCCGGCGTCTCGAGTCCAGAATAGCTCGTATCTTGTACGCCGGGGACCTCTTGATGTCCAGAGGGGGGGAGGAACCTCCGGAACCTCACCTTCCTGCACGGGACCAGCTACCACCAGCCTGAGAAGAGACACATGAAACGAGGGTTTAATACGATAATACGAAGGAAGTAATAATCGATAACAAACCTTGTTTATTCTCCTCAGGACTTTCAATGGCCCTATATATCCTCTGAAGACCTCGCACTGTCCTAAAAATACCTGGGTGACCCGACGAGGGTAGACAATGAGCCCATCGAATCAATTGATCACGAACAGCCAGCGGCACATACCTACGACCCTCCAGACACTGTGGAGGCGCAGGTTCCTCCCTTAGCGCCCGCTCGTTGTCCGCGTCCACATCCCATACTACTGGTGTCACCAGCTTAGCTGCCGGAATGATGGGAGTAGGATAGATGGACCTGTCCTCAGTGTCATAGAGTCTTGACAGCGCGTCGGCCTTAGTGTTGAGGGAACCTGGTCTATACGAGATAGTGAAACGAAATCTGGTGAAAAACATGGCCCACCTTCCTCCCCCCTTGATGTCCAGAGGGGGGGGGGAACCTCCGGAACCTCACCTTCCTGCACAGGACCAGCTACCACCAGCCTGAGAAGAGACACATGAAACGAGGGGTTAATACGATAATACGAAGGAAGTAATAATCGATAACAAACCTTGTTTATTCTCCTCAGGACTTTCAATGGCCCTATACACTGTGGACCCAGCTTCCGGCAGGGCAAGCGGAGGGGCAGGTTTCGGGTCGAGAGCCAGACCCTGTCCCCAGGTGCAAACACGGGGGCCTAACTGCGGTGACGGTCAGCGCTCTTCTTCTGCCTTACACTCGCTTGGCGTAATGACTCTTGGACAGCCCTCCAGGTCTCCTTAGAGCGCTGCACCCACTCCTCCACCGCAGGAGCCTCAGTCTGGCTCTGATGCCACGGTGCCAGGACTGGCTGGGACCCCAACACGCACTCAAATGGTGACATGTTGGTAGAGGAGTGGCTTAGTGAGTTCTGGGCAATTTCTGCCCAGGGAATATATCTCGCCCACTCCCCTGGCCGGTCCTGGCAATACGACCACAGAAACCTACCCACCTCCTGGTTCACTCTCTCCACCTGCCCATTACTCTCCGAGTGATACCCTGAGGTCAGGCTGACCGAGACCCCCAGATGTTCCATAAATGACCTCCAAACACGGGAGATAAACTGGGGGCCCCGATCAGAAACTATATCCTCGGGCACCCCTCGGGCACCCCGTGAAAAGAGTTTCCGCAGTCTGTAGGGCCGTAGGGAGACCGGGCAATGGGATAAGACGGCAGGACTTAGAAAACCGATCCACAACGACCAGGATCGTTGTGTTACCCTGAGAGGGGGGAAGGTCAGTAAGAAAATCCACCAATAGATGGGTCCATGGCCGTTGTGGAACGGGAAGAGGTTGTAATTTACCTCGTGGCAGGTGTCTAGGAGCCTTACTCTGGGCGCACACCGAACAGGAGGAGACAAAGAATCGCACATCCCTGCTCAAAGTGGGCCACCAGTACTTCCTCTGAAGACCTCGCACTGTCCTAAAAATACCTGGGTGACCCGACGAGGGTAGACAATGAGCCCATCGAATCAATTGATCACGAACAGCCAGCGGCACGTACCTACGACCCTCCAGACACTGTGGAGGCGCAGGTTCCTCCCTTAGCGCCCGCTCGATGTCCGCGTCCACATCCCATACTACTGGTGTCACCAGCTTAGCTGCCGGAATGATGGGAGTAGGATCGATGGACCTGTCCTCAGTGTCATAGAGTCTTGACAGCGCGTCGGCCTTAGTGTTGAGGGAACCTGGTCTATACGAGATAGTGAAACGAAATCTGGTGAAAAACATGGCCCACCTTGCCTGACGAGGATTCAGTCTCCTAGCTGATCGGATATACTCCAGGTTACGGTGGTGAGTCCAGATAAGGAAAGGGTGCTTAGCCCCCTCAAGCCAGTGTCTCCACACCTTCAGGGCCTTAACCATAGCCAACAACTCCCTATCCCCCACATCATAATTCCGCTCCGCTGGCCCGAGTTTTTTCGAAAAAAGGCACAGGGGCGGAGCTTGATGGCGCACCCGAACGCTGTGAGAGCACCGCTCCAACCCCAGCCTCGGATGCGTCCACCTCTACTATAAACGCCAAAGAAGGGTTTGGATGCGCCAACACCGGCGCCTCAGTGAACATCGCCTTCAACTTATGAAAAGCTCCGTCCGCCTCTGCTGACCACTGTAAACGCACCAGCAGTGAGGAAATAGGGGCAGCTACCTGACCAAAACCCCGGATAAACCTCCGGTAGTAATTGGCAAACCCCAAGAACCGCTGCACCTCCTTTACCGTGGTCGGAGTCGGCCAATTACGCACGGCCTTTACGCGGTCACCCTCCATTACCAACCCAGAGCTGGAAATGCGATAACCCAGGAAGGAAACTGATCGTTTGGAAAACTCACATTACTCTGCCTTCACATACAGGTCATGCTCCAGCAGTCGTTTAAGAACCTTGCACACCAGAGATACATTTACAGACATTACATTTAAGTCATTTAGCAGACGCTCTTATCCAGAGCGACTTACAAAGATACATGCGCAGTGCGTGTAGCGGAGTAGATCAAAATATCGTCAATATACACCACTACACCCTGTCCGTGCAGGTCTCTGAGAATCTCATCCACGAAGGATTGAAATATAGCTGGAGCATTCTTTAAACCGTATGGCATGACGAGGTACTCATAATGGCCAGAAGTAGTGCTAAATGCAGTCTTCCACTCATCTCCATCCCGAACACGCACCAGATTATAAGCACTCCTGAGATCCAGTTTAGTGAAGAACTGTGCTCCGTGAAATGATTCCACTGCCGTAGCAATGAGAGGTAGTGGGTAACTAAAACCCACCGTGATGGAATTTAGACCTCTATAATCAATACACGGACGCAAACAAAAAAGAAACTCGAAGAGACAGGTGACATGGAGGGCCGAATGTACCCCTGTCCCAGAGCCTCGGTGATATAAGTTTCCATAGCCACCGTCTCCTCCTGGGACAAAGGATACACATGACTCCTGGGGAGTGCAGCGTTACCCTGGAGGTTTATCACGCAATCCCCCTGCCTATGGGGTGGTAATTGGGTCGCCTTCTTTTTACTGAAAGCGATAGCCAAATCGTCATACTCAGCTGGAATGCACACGGTGGAAACCTGGTCTGGACTCTCCACCGTGGTCGCACCGATGGAAACCCCTACACATGTGCCTGAACACACATCAGACCACCCCTGGAGAGTTCCCTGTTTGCACGAAATCGTAGGATTATGAATAGCTAGCCAGGGAATCCCCAGCACCACTGGAAACGCAGGTGAATCGATAAGGAACAAACTAATTCGCTCCTTGTGATTCCCCTGCGTAATCATCTCCAACGGAATTGTGGCTTTCCTCACCAGCCCTGACCCTAATGGTCGACTATCTAAAGAGTGCACGGGAAAAGGGGGGTCCACTTTTACTAACGGAATCCTCAACCTCTGAGCTAGTCCGCGATCTATAAAGTTTCCAGCTGCGCCTGAATCTACCAGTGCCTTATGCTGGAGAGAAGGAGAATAATTAAGGAAACAAATTAATAAGAACATGTGACCAACAGGAACCTCTGGGAGAGTGTGGTGCTTACTCACCTGGGGTGACCGAGGAGTGTTCTGCCTGCCTTCTCGATTCCCAGATGAATTCCTCCAGCACCGACCAGACGTGTGCCCTCTCCGGCCACAACTGGTACAGGAGGAGCTTCCTCCTCCGATCTCCCTATACGCGGTCCCTCCTAGCTCCATCGGGATAGGAGCAGGAGTGTCAGGAGGTAGAACTGACAGGACCCTTTCAGAACGTCCGCGAGCAGCTAGCAGATGGTCCAACCGGATCGACAGGTCTATCAGTCCATCCAGGCTAAGTGTAGTGTCCCAACAGGCCAGCTCCCTGCGGACGTCCTCTCTCAGGCTACATCTGTAATGGTCTATCAGGGCCCTGTCGTTCCACCCTGCTCCAGCGGCCAAGGTCCGGAACTCCATCGCGAAGTCCAGCGCGCTCCTCGTCCCCCTGTCTGAGATGGAACAATCTCTCACCCGCCGCTCGACCTTCTGGAGGGTGATCGAACATGGCCCTGAAACAGCGGGTGAACTCCGGGTAATTGTCCTTCGCTGAGTCGGGCCCGTTCCAGACCGCATTAGCCCACTCCAGGGCTCTACCCGTAAGGCATGTGATGAGGACCCACACTCTCTCCTCATCCGAGGGAGCCGGCCGAACGGTGGCCAGGTAGAGGTCTAGTTGAAGCAGGAATCCCTGGCACCACGTCGCTGCTCCATCGTACACCCTCGGAGGCGTAATGCGCAAAGCGCTGGAACCGGATCCAGATGGGGGAGATGGTAGAGTTGCTGGTGGGAGGGTCGGTGGGGTAGTAGGGAGACCATTCCTCTCCCAACGATCCATCCTCTCCATCATTTGATCCATCGCTGATCCTAGGCGATGGAGGATGGACGTGTGATGAAGGACTCTCTCCTCCATAGTGGGAAGAGGAGTGGTCGCTGATCCTGCTGACTCCATATCGTGGTGCGGGCTTCTGTTACGGCAAATGAGTGAGGAGGTGTGGAGTCAGGCGCAGAGAGCAAAAGATGTGGGAAAAAACACGCTTTAATGTCCAGGAAAAATAACTTGAACAAAAGTAGGAAAACAAATGATCAGAAATATTAACGGACAGCGCGAAACCCAAAATACAAACAAAATACACTCAAACTTAGAACAGACGAACAAGCCCGCACAAAACAGAAGCGGGCTGAACAAACTATATATAACCCTACCCTGACAACCAAACAAGAAACAGGTGATACTAATCAGACAAAACCAAAGGAACACAGAACAACGGATCGGTGATAGCTAGTAGACCGGCGACGTCGACCGCCGAGCGCCACCCGAACAAGAAGGGGAGTCACCTTCGGTAATATTCGTGACAAGGAGGGACTGGGATCATTCGAGGAGCTAGCCATCGTTCACACATACAATAGCCTGCTAATACCTTAGCTAGCTATTAACCACATGTTGGATTCAGAATGTTGATATCATCATAAAAAGTACAATTACAAGTGCATCTTAACAATACCATCCACTTATGAGTAACCTCTAAATATTATTCATGAACAAAACACTGTGTGAATGACTTTGTACTTGAAAGAATCAAACTTTTCTGAAGACAAAATAAGCGTGCCTACCTCTCATAGTGCATCGAAATGACTTGAGCACAGCATGCAGGGCAAAACGTAAGTACACACTCCCCTACTCCCAGGATGCAGGCATGCATAATAACAAATCAACATGACATATTAATATATGAACCAGGTGAAATTCACATAGTACTTTAACAACTGTTACATCTGCAAAAACACAACAAAGCGCTTTTACAAAGCTCCCACTTTGTCACTCAGAAACATATTGCAGTGTTTACCTGACTTCCATCTGAAAATACTTGCCAGTGAGTGTCATGAATGGCCAAGAATGGATTCACATTTTCAACGCCAGTTAAGAATACTCTAGTTGTCACGTTTCACATCTTATTCATTAACTACAAAAAGGTATGTAGGGTTTTATAATCAATTCGGTTGCCGCTTTGCACACAAAAGTTTGCTAGCTAGCTTGTCCGACGTTAAGCTAACTCTTGGATGTTCAAAGACATTCACAGTTCCTTCATAGACGCCTCTCCTCCATAGGTATAATTCTGTGGGTCTATATCAGATAATGTCTTAACAAAAAGATGCCCAGCTCTTCAAGCCTAGGTTCCTCCTGCTCCACCGTTTCTCACTCTCTCCAGACCTGCCAAATTTCAGACACATCTCACGCCTTACACACACCTTTTCCAATGCATGTAAAAAGTTTTCCTGCTCCATAGCAAGCTGCTCTATCCACACTGAATGGTGTAGTAATTTCATGTCGATATAAATGTAAAAAATGTATTGAAATCAAAGGTTTAAAAAAATATTTATTTTATATTTTTTATTTTCAACCAGTTCAGAAGTTTCTTTTGATCGTCAGAAAGTGGAACAGGAACAAAAAAAATGTGTGATTCTGTTCAGAAAGAAAACAATTGGAAATGATTTTGTTACCAACCCTCCTAGAAAATTATGGTAGGATTCCTCCCACTGTAGATTTTGTTTTGATAATATTGGGTCAGCAGTTTATCTATTCACACAGTGTAATCCAGCCCAAGTCCATATTTAGATATATAGGCCAAGGTTCAAACCGATCCAGCTTGCAGACAACGCAGCTTTTAAAGGCAACGGAACAGCTTTCACAGAGATGCTATTCAAGGTAAACACATGTCGGCTCAAATGGAAATGACCTTTAATGTCAGTAGCTCTACAGCATAGTTAAACATTGAAAACTGGCAATAGTGCACTTGTTTGTAAATTGACCTGCTGTCATTCTGTTAAAGGACTTTTCTTCAGGCATGTCCATTTGTTTCTGCATCCATGTGATCTCTGGGTTTGTGCAGGCCCTCCTCCACCTCCACAGGGTTGGGAAGCTGCTTTGTTTCAAGTGTCTCTCTAAAAAAAGTTACAATCTCTTCAACCCGTTAGTGCTTTAAAAATGTATAATATTATATTATATGTTTTTTCATATTCATTTGTGAATTAGAATGTATGATTTTCAACTATTAGGATTTATTGTTCTCCAAATGATGATGTTTGAATGTATTTCCAATGTAATTAGTAGCCTAGAAATTGTTGATATAATCTGCCCCCCTGTAGATGTTGTTTTGATAATATTGGGTCTGCAGTTTATATACACACATAGAGCATAAACCAGAACTTCTCAAATTGTAAATATGTAGCAAAAGAATTAACAAACTTAGTCTGAGATTCAAAACGATTGAAGTTGTAGAAAATTAAGCTTTAAAAGTCAACAGAATCACGCTAACCGTGACGGCATTCAAGATAATCGCTAATCAAAGTAATCGATGGACATGTCGGCTCAATTGGAAATGACCTTTAAATGTCAGTAGCATGGTTTTGCACTGAAATCTGGCAATAACATACTTGTTTGTAAATTGACCTGCTGTCATTCTGTTTTGATATTAGTGTGATGTTTTATTGGTAGGGAGACAGAACATTCTGCTGGCTAATGCAGAAACAGACTGGTGCCAAATATTGTTGTTTCTCTTGAAATGATGGAGGATGATTGTGCTTGAAAGTGACAGTGGAGATATTGTTGGATTGATGAGATTAAATACATTATTAAGAGAATAAGAACTAAAATGTTCAATGCTAGATAAGGATACTTTTTACCTTTCACATTAGATTTACTAACTACAAAAGTAGTGTTTTGTTTTGTTTTGTGTGCCACTGTCACGCCCTGACCTGAGTTGGGCATTTGGTCCACTTCTTCATGCAACGATGGCCATTACAGCCGCTCTGCACACACAAGTTTGTTAGCTTGCTGGTCCAACGTTAAGCCAACGTTAAGCCAACGTTAAGCCAACTCTCCAAAGTCCAAAGGCATTCACAGTTCCTTCGTAGAAGCCGCTCCTCTGTAGGTATGACTCTGTGGTCTATTTCAGATCATGCATGTCACAACCACAGGATGCACAGCGCTTCAAGCCAAGCCTCCTGCTCCAACATTTCTCACTCTCTACCCACCTGTAAAATGTCCGACGCTCTCAGGCCTTACACATACCTGTCCAATGCATTTAAAAGTCTTGTCCGCTCCATAGCAAGCTGCTCTGTCCACACTGATTGGTGAAGTAATTGCATGTCTATCTAATTGTAGAAAGAGGTTTAAAACAGAAAGATAAAGATAAAAACATCATTCTATTTTTATTTTTCATCAGTTCAGAACATTCTTTTGATGGCCGGAACAGTGGAACAGGAACAAGACAATGATTCTATTCAGAACGAAACAAATGTCAAATATTTCCGGTTGCAAGCCCTGCTAGAAAATGATGGTTGGATTCCTCCCCCTGAAGATTTTATTTTGATATTATTGTCATTTGTTGCCACCACACAGTGTAAACCAGTCCACACACTTCTCAAACCAGCCATATTTAGATATATAGACCAGTGTTCAATCCGATCCTCATTGTTGCCTGTGCAGCATTTAAAGGTAATGGCACCACGTTCACGGAGATGGTATCCAAGGTAAACACTGCAGATGTCGGATGCATCGGAAATTCCCTTTAAATGTCAAGCGGGTTATAGCATGGTTAAGTAATGAATCCCAGACATAATGTTCTTGTTTGTAAATAGACCTGGTGTCATTCTGTTTCAACTTCAGCAGAGAGACAGACCATTCAACTGGCGAATGCAGCAAGACTGGCAACAAACATGTACATGTGTTTTCTCTTGAAATGATGATTGTGCTTGAAAGGTACAATGTAGATATTGTTGGGTTTATGTGATTACATACATCTTTATTAAGTAACTCTGTCTTTTTTAAACAGGATAAATGTAAAATATGTCTGTAAATACATAATAAATAATAACAACAATTATAATAACAGATAAAATAATCACAATTTAATATATTCATCCTTGAAATCAATGTGCAGCACCAGCTATAATGATTTCACACAATTTACATTGAAAACTTCCGTACTGAACACCATATTGTGTTGCTAGAGCCTGGAGATTTTCCTGAGCTTTGACCTGACCTGGTCTGGAAACTCAGTTCCCTATCGATCCACAACACATTCTACACAGCACAGCATAATCTCTCCAACCATACTAAACATCACTTTGAGTTGTCATTACCAGTGGAAAACATGTGCATGTCTGGTGTGGTCCATGAAGTGAGGGGATGGGCAGCATCAGTTTACAGGCGGGATAAATACAGGTGTCTAGTGGGAGTGGCTGGGGTTGTGGTTGTAGGGGAGAGCAGGAGGGAGGGAGGCAGAGTGGGAGCAAGTGTGGGAGGGAGGAACATCTGCTTGGTACATCAATATACTACTTGACTACCATATTTGTAATCATGTCTTTGTACAATGTCTTTCTTCAGGTTGCGTTGTTTTGTCATTATCCATTTCTCTCTCCATCATTGTGATCTGTGGGTTTGTGCAGCCTTTCCTCTACCTCCACAGGGCTGGGACACTGTTCTGTATCAGCCACTCCTCTACCTCTACAGGGCTGGTACACTGTTCTGTATCAGCCACTCCTCTACCTGTCAGGATTTGGCCAGGGTTGTTCAGGGTTTTGGTCACTAGATGCCCCCATTGTGCTTTTTGACCTTATGTTTTTTCCCTTGTTCCCCATTATTATTTGCACCTGTGCCTCGTTTTCCCTGATTGTATTTAAACCCTTAGTTTCCCTCAGTTCTGTGCTCTGTGTTTGTATGTTAGCACCCAGCCCTAGTGTTCTGTGTATTCTTGTCGATTCCGGTGGATGCTCTTGTGGAATTCTGTTTTTGTTTTTGAGTATCTCTTGAGGCTTTTTTGTGCTATTCCTACCACCTTTTGGATTTGCCATTTTTGTATTGAAGGACTTCTCCTTTTTACTTTATTAAATACACCGTCTTAAGTACTGCTGTGTCTGCCTCATCTTCTGGGTTCTGCTGACTATTCGTGGCTCAGTTGGTTAAGTGACTGTTTCTCACTCCGGAGACCCAGGTTCGTAACCGGGGCCTGACACTACCTCCACAGGGCTGGGACACTGTCCTGTATTAGGGCTGGGACTCTCCTCTCCTCTACAGGGCTGGGACACTCACTGGGCTGGGACACTGTCCTGTATTAGCCTCTCCTCTACAGGGCTGGGACACTGTCCTGCATCAGCCACTCCTCTACCTCCACAGGACTGGGACACTGTTCTGTATCAGCCACTCCTCTACCTCCACAGGGCTGGGACACTGTCCTGTATTAGCCTCTCCTCTACAGGGCTGGGACACTGTCCTGTATTAGCCTCTCCTCTACAGGGCTGGGACACTGTCCTGCATCAGCCACTCCTCTACCTCCACAGGGCTGGGACACTGTCCTGTTTTAGAGGGCTCTGAGGAAGAGTAGTTTTGTAAAAAATATTTTTTTTCACCTAATTTAACATGAAAAAAAACATTCAACATAAAAATATTTTCAAAAATATTCCAATCTCAGAGGTTAAAGTAAGAAGAATTATAAAGTGACAATAAAATGAACTGTGTGAACCATATCATCTTACTCTCCTTGTGAAAGGGGGAAATTAAGTTTGTTGTGAGCAGCAGGGAGGAGAAATTGCATGCAAGCGGATATATATATTCTTTTAACTTATTTGCCGTCAATCTGACACCGCTCTTGTCTGTGCTCTGCTCTATGTCTAAAATGGCACTCTATATCATATGCAATATAGTGTGCTAACTTTTACCCCATAGGGCTCTGGTCAAAGGTAGTGCACTTCATAGGGAATAGGGTGCCATTTTGGATGCTGCGTGGTCTACATCACCAGGTTGAGATGACACGACAATGAATTGTGGCAGGGCAGAGATTTGGATATTTAGTTGCAGGTTCTCAGGTCCAGCAGCAGTGACAGACACAACCCATCACACCTCAGAGGACAGAGACACTGCATTAATAGGCTACAGGTGAGTTAAATAGTTATTTTTAAATAGCACTTTTTAAATTGATAAAGCTTCTGAACAAAAACATTAGATGGAGAATTGTTTCATTTTTTAAAATCGTAATAATGGCAATTTATGAAAATATATAGATAATTTTCCATATCGACAAAGTGATCATGTGTAGTGCATAAATTATCTTCAAAGGATTGTACAATATTATATTTCTTAATATAGCTTCCTCTGTTTTTTTGAGTGCTTCATTGTGATTCTAATCAGGCTGCACACCTCAGGCTACATTTTCTATGTATTTTCAACCAGGGTAAAAAAAAAAAACAATATTTACCCGAGTAATACCTAACACCCCATAAAGACTGATATACTATAGCGAGATAAATATTTTGCAATATCCTCTTGCTTGTATAACAATCCCCCCCTTTGTCTTCTCTCTCTCTCTCTCTCTCTCTCTCTCTCTCTACCACTCTGTCGCTCTCTGACTACCTCTCTTTCTCTTCTCTCTCTCTCTCTCTCTCTACCACTCTGTCGCTCTCTTTCTCTCTCTCTCTACCTCTCTTTTGCTCTCTCGCTACCTCTCTTTCTCTCTCTCTTTCTCGCTCTACCTCTATCTCTCACTATCTGTCTCTCTCACCTTCTCTATCTCTCCTTATCTGTCTCTCTCACCCTCTCTATCTCTCCTTATCTGTCTCTCTCACCCTCTCTATCTCTCCCTATCTGTCTCTCTCGCCCTCTATCTCGCTGATACTGACTGGAGCTGGAGGGACGATGGCCTCAGAGTTCTTCACTCTCAACCTGACCCTGTCTGAGGTTCTCCTCTGCGTCTTTAATGCCGTCCGCGTAGCTGACCAATATGTCCAGTCTGATCTTGTCCGCAAAGCTACTGCTTTTTCTATTGGGTTAATTTTCTCTGGCCAGCCCCTGTTCCAGTGCTGTATCTGTGTAGAGCGCTACCTGGCGGTGGTCCATCCTGTGGTCTTCCTGAAGTACAAACCCCTGAGATACAGGGTGGGGTGTTGTGGTGTTGTCTGGCTGATGGTTCCTGGGTCCTGCTGTCTATTTGTGTTTGAGAATTTTACAACAGTGTCATTCTACTCCTTTTCCAGTCACTGGTCTATTTTCTGCTTATGTCATTCTGCTGCCTCTCAGTTCTCTGGGCTCTGAAACGTCCAGGGCCGGGGGATGGGGACAGGGAGGGGACAAACAGCATTAAGATGAAGGCCTTTAAGATCATTTTGATTATCCTGTTTTATACTGCAGTGTCTCAACTCCCAATAGTACTGGTGATATCTACTAAAAGTTACATTCCATTATTGGACTTTTCTTCAGGCATGTCCATTTCTTTCTGCATCGTTGTGATCTCTGGGTTTGTGCAACCCCTCTTCTACCTCCACAGGGTTTGGAAGCTGCCTTGTATCAAATGCCTCTAAAACAAAAAGTAAAATCTATTCAAGCCGTTATTGCTTGAAATAGGAACAACATGTCCTTACATTTATGTTCCATATTTATTCAAATTCATTAGTGAATACAAATGTATCATTTTATTCCATATGGATTGATTGTTTTCCAATGAATGATGTTTGAATGTCTTTCCAATATATTCAGTAGCCTAGAAACTATTGGTTTGATTTCCCCTCTGTAGATTATGTTTTGATAATGTTGGGTGTGCAGTTTATCTACCCACATGGAGTAAAAACCAGCGCAAGAACCTCTGAAATCGTCCATATGTAGCAAAATTATTGCCACATACAGGCCGAGATTCAAACCGATTGAAGATTTAGACAACGCTGTCACGTTCTGACCTTAGTTCTTTTGTTATGTCTTTGTTGTCGTATGGTCAGGGAGTGAGTTGGGTGGTTTGTCTATGTTCCTTTTTCTATGATATGGGATTTCTGTGTTTGGCCTGGTATGGTTCTCAATCAGAGGCAGCTGTCTATCGTTGTCCCTGATTGAGAACCATACTTAGGTAGCCTGGTTTCACTTTTGAGTTGTGGGTGATTGTTTCCTGTGTCTGCACCACACGGGACTGTTTCGATTTTCGTTTGTTCATTCACGTTGTTATTTTGTATTTTTGTAGTGTTCAGTTATATATATTAAAATGGACACTTACCACTCTGCACATTGGTCCTCCGATCCTTCCTACTGCTCCTCTTCGTCAGAAGACAATCGTTACAAATGCAGCTTTTTAAAGACAATAGAACATTGCTCATGTCGGCTCAATTGGAAAATAAAATAAAATGTCAAAAGCATGGTTTCACATTGAAATCTGGCAATAAACTTATTGTCCGTAAACTGACCTGGTGTCATTCTGTTTTAATATTAGTGTGATGTTTAATTGGCAGAGAGACAGATCATTCAGCTGGCTAATGCAGAAACAGACTGGCACCAAATATTTACATGTATTTTGTCTTGAAATGATGGATGATGATGCTTGAGAGTGACAATTTATTTATTTATTTCACTAGGCAAGTCAGTTAAGAACAAATTCTTATTTTCAATGACAGCCTTGGAACAGTGGGTTAACTGCCAGTTCAGGGGCAGAACAACAGATTTGTATCTTGTCAGCTCGGGGATTTGAACTTGCAACCATTCGGTTACTAGTCCAACGCTCTAACCACTAGGCTACCCAGATATGTTTGGGTTGATGTGATTCAATACACACTAATTAAGGAGCTCCCCTGTCTGTCTGACTTCTTTAAAGATGATACATAAAGGATATGTCTCTATATTTATAATGACAATCTTTACAATAACAAATATGCTTTGTTACAATTGTCAGTTCCCACTGTTATGGTGTCATAAAACTGCATTAAATTAACATTGAATACTTTCGTGAACTTTTAACCTCACCTGGTCTGGGAAAACTCAGCATATTCTTTTCAACCATATAACCATATAAAACATCACTTACTGTTGTCATAACCAGTGGAAAACATTTGCATGTCAGGTGTGTTCCATCTAGTGAGGTGATGGGCAGCATCAGTTTACAGACAGGAGAGATTGTATCCCTTCAGACTCTGGTGTTGGCAGTTGCACTTCCTCCCTCAGTTGGGGCTCAGTCACCTGGGACCCAGAGAGGGGAGAGATCAGGCTTGTCTTTCACATGTCCCTGGTGCTATGCAGAATATCAGAAAGAGAAGAGGACAGGAGGGAACATTGTCTTCATATGTGAATGTGTCTTTACCTATTCTAAACCATGTGAATGTGTCTTTACCTATTCTAAACCATGTGAATGTGTCTTTACCTATTCTAAACCATGTGAAGGGATGGTGTGATTAATTGGGAACAAATCACTTGTTTCCACAATGTCTATGCGCCTATCACTCCCTCCTTTGGCCTTGGGGGTGATGAGGTTTGAGAACATATCTGTGGCTTGGTGTCTGGAACCATTGTATGTTATCTCTGATGTTGTAATTATCCTGGGATAGTATATGACCTAGAGGCTCATTCCCCTCAGTGAGCTTGTCCAGGAGTGGGGTCAAGAAGGGGTTTTATTGAGATGGGAGTATGTGGAGTTGACAATTGATTTATGTCATAGAATGAGTTGGTGTTTTTGTTCTATGAAGTACCAGGAAAGAGATCGGAGCTTCGTCTTAATGGCCAAACTGAACGATAAGAACAGAATTTATAGCAAATGCTATCTGGCTGCGGGATGCTCCTTTCTCATTTAACAAACATACCAAACATCTGTGGTTTGTTATGTGGACTAGGGGGTGGATCTTTGCTCTAAAAATATTTAGGAGCCTTTGTGTGAGGGCTCTCAACTAATCATCTGAAGGAGGTTCGTTGACCAGCAATCGCTATTGCAGAGCTCTCGTTAATAAAGATCCAGTTCAATTATGACTCTGACTTGTGTGATAAGTTTGTCTCTCCTCATTTGATAATACAGAAATGAACCACCACAACATCGAGGAGGAAGATGAAGATGTAACCTTTATTTTATAAAAGACTACACCGTCCCATCTGCCAACCCTTTGTCCAGTTGAAATGCTGCTTGTGTTTTAGTAACTTTTCATTGTTAGATGGTGAGGTTTGACTTATGTTAATAAGGACGCTTTAATGAACAAGTGTTCTATCACGTCCAACTACATCAACATGTCTAATTTGCTGATACAGAATCTTTTATAGGAAATAATAATGTGGCCAGCTGGTCAGGTTGTCTTTTGAGGACAGCTAACATGTAGCGATCCATAGCGTGCAACTACGTCAAATAATTTCATGTGGATTTTGAGAAAGACGTCTAACAAAAATTGAAGGTATGTACCCAATCATTTCAAACCTTAATTAGACTGGGATCAAATATGTCTCTCTATTTATACATGGGAATATTTGGGAACATCGTTATACAATTACGAATAAAGAACATTGGCCGTGGGCCACCTATTGGGGAATCCTGACCTATACTGTTTACACTATGCAATTAGAGAGAGATCCTGAATCAAAACAACAGACTAATACAGTGTAGGTCTGAAGCACACATGATTTGATTATGGAGGGTGAAAGAGTCAGGCCTTGCAGGTGGCTGGGTTAACCTGTGGCTGGGACAGACAGGTGCTGAGTAATATGAGTGATGATGCTTATATTTCCTACAATGCCAGAATGCAAATCCCTGAGCAGGTGTGTGTGTGTGTGTGTGTGTGTGTGTGTGTGTGTGTGTGTGTGTGTGTGTGTGTGTGTGTGTGTGTGTGTGTGTGTGTGTGTGTGTGTGTGTGTGTGTGTGTGTGTGTGTGTGTGTGTGTGTGTGTGTGTGTGTGTGGGTGTGTGTGCGTGTGTGTGCAGCATATGCATTTCTGTGTTTTGTTCATGACACACTTTGATAGGATTTCTAGTCAAATAAAATTACTTGCAGTAAACGAGTTATACAATGGTGCTCAATACATCAACTCCCATCAACGTGTTTATGTAAATAACACAACACGTGACTTGAGAGGAAGAACACAGGACAGAGAGCTTTGGCTAAAGTCACTCATACATGTAGGTGTTGTACCATCGGGTTGGTCTCAGAGTTCTCCTGGAGAGAGAAGTACGAATTTCATAAAGCAACGTCTGAGTTACCAAACCAACTAAGGTAGGTTATTTTACATTTTAACCTTATTGAGCCTAATTGTTTTACCTCTCCTCTTCATGTTTTCATTCAGACTTTCTGAGACAATTCACAATGTCTAGACTGACATAAGAGGAGACTTACATGTATCAAAATATTTTTATGTATGTTTGCATCAATAAGTTTTTTTTGCCAACAATATATTGAATCATAAAGTCATGAATGGTGTAATCTTCCCTCTCTCATATCTCTTGTTCCAAAAGGATGAATGCCTCTTCAGGAAATCACACTTACTTTGACAGATGGGATGTTTGCTTGGACCAGGGCTATGTTGCGCCAGTGCTTGCCCATGCTGTCCAGGCCCTGTGCTTCCTACTGGGGACGCCAGCTCTGGTCTGGTGCCTCTGGCTCTCTCTGAGTGGAAGTCTCTCTGGAGGTCTCAAACCCACCCAGATCTTCCCTGTTAACCTGTTTGCAGTGGAGCTGGTGTTCTGTGTCCATTTTGTCATTGAGGTGACCACCTACTTACTCACAAGAACGTCATGTTACGGAATAATAATAATGTCCTGTTTTACCTGGTCTGGACCTGCAGGCCCCTGCTCCAGAGCTGCATCTGTGTGGAGCGCTACCTGGCGGTGGCCCAACCTGTGGCTTTCCTCAAGTACAGACTCCGGAGGTACAGGGTGGTGTGTTCAACCGTGGTCTGGCTGTTGTCTCTGGCATTTGCATGTTCTCCTATCACTACAATGGGTCATGATGAAGCTGGAACTCATGTGATCAGTAGTGTCTATTGCCTTGGGGTGGCTGTCATTTCTCTCTGCTGCTTCTTCATCCTGCGTGTGCTGAAGCAGCCTGGTCCAGGAGAGGTAGAGGGGGGCAGAGGGGGAGAGAAGAAACAGAGGACAACAGACCCACATAAGATGAGAGCTTTTAGGATCGTCTTAACCAACCTGGTGATCATCTTGGCGAGCTCCATCCCGGTGGTTGTTGGTTGGACCGCTCTGTTATCTAGTCTTGTTTACTTCTGCAATATCTTCCCCTTGTTAATAATCATTAACATCTTTAGTATCCTGGTCTCACCCCTGATGCACCTCTACAGAGAGGGAAGGCTGCCATGTCCAAGAGGGACAGAGACACGTTAGACTGACAGTTGTGGGCACTAAAAGTACAGGTTTTTGTGACAAACTAAATGGCTAAATGATGGTGGAGCGTTGTGTTAAATACACATTTAACTACTATTCTTCTAGCAACACCGAGGCCCAGCCTAACTTCTTTGTGCCTGCAACTTTAGGTTAAACATACATAGACAAGGAATAGGCATAAAATAGATTGTACTTTTATTGTTTTTGTTTATTTTATCTGGTGGCATGTAGCAATATCATTTTGTGAGATACTGTACGTTACCCTTAGAGATGTTGTTAACTATAGCTTCATATTGTTTAGCATTTATAGTGAATGTTGAGTTTATACAATTAGTATTAGGAAGGGACGGCAAGATAGGGGATTCGGACAATTCATTTAGCATTTATATTGAATGTGGTTTGTTTGATGAATTATACCATTTATATTAGGATTGGGTGGATAGGTTTTTAATTAGGCCCAATCATTTAGCATCAGCGTTAAGTCATGATTGTTTTGATCATCATGGTATGTTTTCCACTGAATTTAGGTTCCTTGTCTCTCTGTCACAAAGATGACAACATTTCGTTCATTTGTATGGGGACTGAAAGTGCATGAGGCTTGGCTAATACTGTCATCGTTGCTCAACATTCTAACCCAGACAGTACACACTCCTAAAAAGTCATTAGGTTCCATCCAGACTGGTAAAAACAGAACCCCCTGACGTTAAATGGATAGTTCAGGACTTTGGTAATGAGGCTTTATGAGGCCTTTAATGAGGGAGATAGAATGAGGCCTTTAATGAGGTAGATAGAATGAGGCCTTTAATGAGATAGATAGAATGAGGCCTTTAATGAGGGAGATAGAATGAGGCCTTTAATGAGGTAGATAGAATGAGGCCTTTAATGAGGGAGATAGAATGAGAATGAGGTAGGAATGAGGCCTTTAATGAGGTAGATAGAATGAGGCCTTTAATGAGGGAGATAGAATGAGGCCTTTAATGAGGTAGATAGAATGAGGCCTTTAATGAGGTAGATAGAATGAGGCCTTTAATGAGGTAGATAGAATGAGGCCTTTAATGAGGTAGATAGAATGAGGCCTTTAATGAGATAGATAGAATGAGGCCTTTAATGAGGGAGATAGAATGAGGCCTTTAATGAGGTAGATAGAATGAGGCCTTTAATGAGGTAGATAGAATGAGGCCTTTAATGAGGTAGATAGAATGAGGCCTTTAATGAGGTAGATAGAATGAGGCCTTTAATGAGGTAGATAGAATGAGGCCTTTAATGAGGTAGATAGAATGAGGTCTTTAATGAGGTAGATAGAATGAGTTCTTTAATGAGATAGATAGAATGGATACCATTTTTATGACTTCCCATATTTGTGTTTAGCAAGATAGCATTGGATTGCCGAACTAGCTCTAAATTCCTTCATATTGGACTCAGATATATACAAATGTTATCCATGAGTTCATGTCACTCCCGGGAACTAGCAAAAAAGACATCATGAACTATCCCTGTAAATGTGGCTATTTTAATGGCAGATGCACGTCAATACCAAGTCAATACATCAGTCAACTATGATCTAGTCTAGCTAAGTATAATTGTTTGGAGTGATCTTCATAGCATACTGTAGAAGCCAAACCCTAACCCCTGGACAGAGGTATACACACACTCATTCTTCTCCGATAAGATGAATCGACAGCAGGTAGTGAAAACTCTGTCTTACCTTTTCTTGAAATCCCCCAGTAACCTCTATCAGTTCGTAACAATAACATTGTCTATCTCTGAGTATTTCACCTCTATTTCTGTGATGATTAAACTTATTTACACGAATTGTTCTACTTCGTCAGATCCACTAATTATCTCTCCTCTTGTTTTTCTCTCTCCCTCTTTATCTTAGAATGCAGCTCTTCCTGTTATTCAGAGAGTAAAGTAACCGAGGACATGAACCAAACTCCTCCTGATCCCATAAGGTCTCAGTTTTCCAGTGATGCATCTGTGGGGAGTGTTACCTGGCTGTTGTCCAGCCTGTAGTCTTCTTCAAGTACAGACTCCTAAGGCACAGGGTGGCATGTGTGATCATAGCATGGTTGCTGACACTTTGCTGCCTTGTGTCAAAGGGTGCTGCCCATGGCAGCATCAAATTCAATGCTGGTATCTTCACCCCGGTTCTGTCTATCGACATGTTCTGCAGTGTCTTCTTAATGTTGATGATGAGCAGGACTGGTCCAGGGGATGGAGGGAAGGAGAGCGAGGGTGAAACAGAGGAGGGAGGTAAAATGATGGAGAAGAGAGCCTTCCCTTCCATCCAGATCATCGTGCTGACCTTGATGCTTAACTAAAAACTTCTTTGATCTCCTTAAGTTCCATTTTGACCCCTCTTACTTTTAATTTCAGCGAGTTAGTTAGCTTTACTCAGCCCCTCCTCTCCCTCCGCAGGGCTTGGAAAGCTGCCCTGCATCTGGGGATAAACAGAAGGATACCTACACTGTAGGGGAAAGGTTGTCTTGAATTTATCAGGTTACCATTCTGTTCCATTCCCTTTAATCATATTGTTCATGCTATTTAGAGGTTTTGACTTCTTGTAATAAGTTGTTTATGGTTCAATTAAACAGTGTGTACAGAAGGGTAAATGGGTTGATTGATGTGTGTGTGAAATTGCCATTCAATTGTTGTTGTATAGCTGTTAATCTCTGTGAAATTAGGGAGACAAATTGTGAGATTTTACTATAACCTCATGCTCACAGTTATATGCTATTCCTGACTATTTTGCTTGTTTTGACACATTGCAACCCCCTAATTTCTGTATATACAACTTTTTTATCTTTCTAAATAATCTTTTAACTTGTTTTACATCTTGGATAGCAGTTGCTTCTCTAACTATTGAGTGGTGTTCTATATTGAAATGTATTGCTGTATGTTTTTAAAAGAAGTGTGGAATAAAGCAAATCTGATTCAACAGTTCAGGTCCTTGTCTGTCCATCACTTATGATTACACAATGTCAGCAAATATGTATACACCTTCAGTGATGAATGCACATGACTTGGCTAATTGTTTAAAATCTTTGAAACATTCAATCCCAAACAGGGCCAACTGCATGAAAATGTAGCTTCTATGATTAGCTGCCTATATCTATCCTACCCTGCCTTTCTAAGGTCTTCGAAAGCAAAGTCAACAAACAGATTACCGATCATTTTGAATCCCACCATACCTTCTCCGCTATGCAATCTGGTTTCAGAGCTGGTCATGGGTGCACCTCAGCCACGCTCAACGTCCTAAACGATATCTTAACCGCCATCGATAAGAAACAATACTGTGCAGCCGTATTCATCGACCTGGCCAAGGCTTTGGACTCTGTCAATCACCACATCCTCAACAGTAGACTCGACAGCCTTGATTTCTCAAATGATTGCCTAGCCTGGTTCACCAACTACTTCTCTGATAGAGTTCATTGTGTCAACTCGGAGGGTCTGTTGTCCGGACCTCTGGCAGTCTCTATGGGGATGCCACAGGGTTCAATTCTCGGACCGACTCTCTTCTCTGTATACATCAATGTTGTCGTGGCATTCTGCTGACGAGTCTCTGATCCACCTCTACGCAGACGACACCATTCTGTAAACTTCTGGCCCTTCTTTGGACACTTTTAACCTCTTGGAACTCTAGGGGCGCAATTTCATTTTTGGATGAAAAACGTTCCCGTTTTAAACAAGATATTTTGTCACAAAAAGATGCTCGACTATGCATATAATTGCTACTGTTCAAAAGAAAACACTCTGACGTGTCCAGAAATACAAAGATCTTCTCTGTGCGTGCCCTTTAACGTGAGCTTCAGGCAAAACCAAGATGAGATGGCATCCAGGAAATGACAAGGTTTTTTGAGGCTCTGTTTGTCATGATCTCCTTATATGGCTGTGAACGCAAGAGGAATGAGTCTGCCCTTTCTGTCGTTTCCCCAAGGTGTCTGCAGCATTGTGACGTGTTTGTAGGCAGATCATTGGAAGATTGACCATAAGAGACCACATTTACCACGTGTCCGCCCGGTGTCCTGCGCCGAAATTGGTGCGCAAAAGTCACCTGCCAGTATTTTTCCAAACAATACAGAGAGTAAAGCAAGCTTCCACGAACTGCATGTCAATGAAGATATATGTGAAAAAACACCTTGAGGACTGATTCCAAACAACGTTTGCCATGTTTCGGTCGATATTATGTAGTTAATCCGGAAAACGTTTTACGTTGTAGGTGACTGCATTTTCGGTTCGTTTCAGTAGCCAGGCGCAATGTAGAAAACGGAACGATTTCTCCTACACACAGACGCTTTCAGGAAACACTGCGCATTTGGTGTGTAACTGAGAGTCTCCTCATTGAAAACATCAGAAGCTCTTCAAAGGTAAATGATTTTATTTATTTGGTTATCTGGTTTTTGTGAAAATGTTGCGTGCTACATGTTATTCAAAATGCATTGCTAGCTTTGCATACTCTTACACAAATTAGTCAATTTCTATGGTTCAAAAGCATATTTTGAAAATCTGAGATGACAGTGTTGTTAAGAAAAGGCTAAGCTTGAGAGCAGATGCATTATTTTCATTTTATTTGCGATTTTCAGAAATCGTTAACGTTACATTATGCTAATGAGCTTCAGGCTATAACTGTATACAGGGTTTTTTCATAGCCAAACGTGAACAAAACGGAGCGATTTGTCCTACACAAATAATATTTTTTTGAAAAACTGCACATTTGCTATGTAACTGAGAGTCTCCTCATTGAAAACATCCGAAGCTCTTCAAAGTTAATGATTTTATTTATTTGGTTATCTGGCTTTTGTGAAAATGTTGCGTGCTACATGCTACACAAAATGCTATGCTAGCTTTGCATACTCTTACACAAATTAGTCAATTTCTATGGTTCAAAAGCATATTTTGAAAATCTGAGATGACAGTGTTGTTAAGAAAAGGCTAAGCTTGAGAGCAAACGCATTATTTTAATTTTATTTGCGATTTTCAGAAATCGTTAACGTTGCGTTATGCTAATGAGCCTGAGGCTTTAGTCACGATCCCGGATCCGGGATGGGGAGTTTCAAGAGTTAACAACCCTCCAGGCGAGCTTCAATGCCATTACAACTCTTCTTCCATGGCCTCCAATTGCTCTTAAATACAAGTAAGTCTAAATGCATGCTCTTCAACCGATCGCTGTCTGCACCTGCCCGCCTGTCCAACATCACTACTCTGGACGGCTCAGACTTAGAATATGTGGACAACTACAAATACCTAGATGTCTGGTTAGACTGTAAACTCTCCTTCCAGACTCACATCAAACATCTCCAATCCAAAGTTAAATCTAGAATTGGCATCCAATTTCGCAACAAAACACCTGTAGCATGCGCTCCAGCAGGTATATCTCTCTGGTCACCCCCAAAACCATTTCTTCCTTTGGCCGCCTCTCCTTCCAGTTCTCTGCTGCCAATGACTGGAACGAACTACAAAAATCTCTGAAACTGGAAACACGTATCTCCCTCACTAGCTTTAAGCACCAGCTGTCAGAGCAGCTCACAGATTACTGCACCTGTACATAGCCCATCTATAATTTAGCCGAAACAACTACCTCTTTCCCTACTGTATGTATTTAGTTATTTTGCTCCTTTGCACCCCATTATTTATATCTCTACTTTGCACATTCTTTCACTGCAAATCAACCATTCCAGTATTTTACTTGCTATATTTTATTTACTTCGCAAACATGGCCTTTTTTTCCCTTTTCCTCTACATACACACAAGTATGTCAGATGGGGTAAAAGCGTTGTGCTGTGAGGTGTTGCTTTATGTGTTGTTTTTAAACCAGGTTTGCCCGTTCACTATATGAGATGGAAAGGAGTTCCATGCACTCATGGCTCTGTATAATACTGTACGTTTCGTTGACTTTGTTCTGGACCTGGGGACTGTGAAAATACCCATTGTGGCATGTCTGTTGGGGTAAGTTTGTGTCTCAGTGCCTTGTATAAATTGACTATGCAAACAATTTGGAATTTCCAACACAGTCCGTCTCTCCTCAACTCTTAGCCAAGAGAGTCTGGCATGCATAGTATTTATATGAGCCCTCTGATTACAATGAATGGTAAATGCCCTGCTCTCGAACACAAGGAGTGGTGCGGACGGCCCAGTCCATCACTGGGGGTGAGCTCCCAGCCATCCAGGTGATTTATAATGACTTCAGCCACCCCAGCAAATGACTGTTCTCTCCGCTACAGTCTGGCAGGCGATACAGGAGCATCAGGTCTCAGACCAACAGGATCCAAGACAGCTTCTCCAAAAAATGAAACTGCTGAAGAGATAATCAGTGTCTGTCTACATACACCCACAGACTACCTGTACTGACTCCACCTGCACTGACTCCACCTGCGCTGACTCTACCTGCGCTGACTCTACATGCGCTGACTCTACCTGCGCTGACTCTACCTGCGCTGACTCTACCTGCGCTGACTCTACCTGCGCTGACTCTACCTGCCCTGACTCTACATGCGCTGACTCTACCTGCGCTGACTCTACCTGCGCTGACTCTACCTGCCCTGACTCTACATGCGCTGACTCTACCTGCGCTGACTCTACCTGCGCTGACTCTACCTGCGCTGACTCTACATGCGCTGACTCTACCTGCGCTGACTCTACCTGCGCTGACTCTACCTGCGCTGACTCCACCTGCGCTGACACTACCTGCGCTGACTCTACCTGCGCTGACTCTACCTGCGCTGACACTACCTGCGCTGACTCTACCTGCGCTGACTCTACCTGCGCTGACTCTACCTGCACTGACTCTACCTGAACTGACTCTCTCTCTCTCTCTCTCTCTCTCTCACACACACACACACACACACACACACACACACACACACACACACACACACACACACACACACACACACACACACACACACACACACACACTGTCGTGGCAGAATCAGAATTAGTTGGGTAACATAGATAAGATGTTTTATTTTCATAATATGCTTGTGAGATACTTGTCATTTAGAATGGTTTTTGTTGTACTATACTGTTGGCCGTTTGCAGTTCTCTGTTCTCTGTCAGGGTTCAGTTACTTGGGCCGCGGAGAGGGGAGAGGTCAAGCTTGTCTTCATATGTAAACATATCTTTTAAACCATGTGAAGAGATGATTGAGGGGGAACCAATTATCTCTTGACTCCACAATGTCTGTGTGCCAGTCACGTCTCTCTGTGATCTTGTCCAGTAGGGGGTTATTTGATATATGCCATTGGGTGAGGTAATGGTGTTGGTCCTGAGTGGTACCAAGAGCGGGTTAAGAACATACTTTAGGAGACTAAGCTGAATGATTATTTATAGCCAATGCTGTCTGGCTATGTGTGTCTTTGCTATAAAGGATCTCAGTTGCAATGTGTAAGCACTCTCAGAGAATTAATTTATAGACACTGAATTGATCTGAGAGTCACAGGGTTGTTATGGAGCTCATAATAATTAAAGATGGACTTTATGATAACTCTGACTTGTATGGTGGTTTGCTCTCATGACTTGGTAAATACAGGAAATTTCAACTACAACACACACACACACACACACACACACACACACACACACACACACACACACACACACACACACACACACACACACACACACACACACACACACACACACACACACACACACACACACACACACACACACACACACACACACACACACACACACCATATCGGGGCTACAGTGTAGCCTAGTGGTTACAGTGTTGGACTAGAAACCAGAAGGTTGCGAGTTCAAACCCCTGAGCTGACAATGTACTAATCTGTCGTTCTGCCCCTGAACAGGCAGTTAACCCACTGTTCTTAGGCCATCATTGTAAATAAGAATTTGTTCTTAACTGATTTGCCTAGTTAAATCAAGGTAAAAAAATATATACATTGCTCAGTCACTTTTACCTCTGATTACGTGTACATGTCTAACTCATCTATCACCGGTATCCCTGCACGGTGATATTGGTATTGGTACTGTTCTTTCAAGAGAGAATATTCTAGTGTTCATTTTATTTCTTGTGAATTTTATTTGATATGATTTCGTATTGATTCTTTGATCTTTTCAAGAATGTAGTCTGGATTTGACACATTTCATTGTTGAGGAAGAGCTTCCAAGTAAGTATTGCACTCTACTGTTTACAGCTACTTTATCCTGTGCATGTGACAAATAAATAAAATGAATTTGATTGGTGTATATGTAAATAACGCACCATGTGACTTCTTAGGAAGAAAACAGGACACAGAGCTTCAGCTCTCTCATACACTCATTCATGAAGGTGATTTGATTTGATGTAAAAGCATGTTTGACTTTTCCTTCTGCAGAAGAGAACACCACTAATATTGCAAATCAAGGAGTTACCAAATCAACTAAAGGGTAGGTTATTTTACATTTTAATACTACTGAGTCTGCTTTCTAACAGGCTAACTGTTTAACCTCCCCTCCATGATTTCTTTCAGGATTTACTGACATACAGTGTCTTCAGAAATGGGTGTCAGGTAGCCTTTCAGTATGGGTGTCAGGTAGCCTAACCGAAAGGTTGCTGGTTCTAATCCCTGAGCTGACTAGATGAAGAAGCTGAGTGCCTTTCAGTATGGGTGTCAGGTAGCCTAACCTACAGAAAGGTTGCTGGTTCTAATCCCTGAGCTGACTAGATGAAGAAGCTGAGTGCCTTTCAGCATGGGTGTCAGGTAGCCTAACCTACAGAAAGGTTGCTGGTTCTAATCCCTGAGCTGACTAGATGAAGAAGCTGAGTGCCTTTCATGGGTGTCAGTGTAGCCTAACCTACAGAAAGGTTGCTGGTTCTAATCCCTGAGCATGTCACTTAACCCTAATTGCTCCTGCAAGTCACTCTGGATAACGGTGTCTGCTAAACGGCAAAAATAAAATGTATTTGAACTCTTCACCTTCTCCACATGTTGTTGTGCGACAGTCTGAATTTAATATGGATAACATTTAGATTTTTTAGGTCACTGGCCTACACACAATAACCCGTAATCTATATTACCCACACATACTGTTATCTGTAAGGTCCCTGCTTGTGGTCCAAACACTTAAAATACACACGCCATCTTTTAGGGTGGTCCAAATCATTAGCCAAGCAAGGGAAGTTTGCAACGGAAGCCATTCAGCCCTCGTTTTTAGTCAGCTTGGCAAGTGTACAGTTATGTTCACCGGCTGCAACAGAGCCTGTTCCCAAAACAGGATCTATGGTGGCACAGCTTGCACTGAGATGCAGTGCCTTAGACCACTGCACCACTCTGGAGGACTCAGTCTTCTTTAAAGAGGAAAAATGTAATATGTCTGTATATTTCTAGTAAATATTGACAATAATTATAATAAAACATAGAATAATAATAATATTTAAATATATTTATCCTTGAAATCAATAGTCAGTTCCAGCTATAATGGTGTCATAAAATGTATATTTAATACTTCTGCACTGACCACCATATTAGGAAACTAGAGCCTGGAGATGTTCTTGAGCATCTGACCTGGTCTGGGAAAACTCAGGGCCCTATCCATCCCCAACGTTCTACACAGCACCACATATTCTCTTCAACCACACTAAACATCACTTAGTGTTGTCATAACCAGTGGAAAACATTTGCATGTCAGGTGAGGTGAGGTCATTGGCAGTTTATAGGCCGGAGCAACACAGTTGTCTTGGTTGGGGTGTCTGAGAGTGTGGTTGTAAGTGAGGGAAGGAGGGAGGGAGTGCAGGAGAGAGGGAGGAAATAAGGAGCTAGGGAGGGAGGGATGGAAGGAAGGGAGAAAAGTAGGGAGGAACATATGCTCGGTACATCAACGTCCTACTAGACTTCCTGATGTTTGTGATGACATTCTGCTGCCTCTCAGTTCTCAGGGCTCTGAAACGTCCCTGGCCGAGAGAAGGGAACAGGGAGAGGGAGGGGACTAATAACATGAACATGAGGGTGTTTAAGTTCATTTGAATTATCTTGGTGTCTATGATGTTGAACTACAGTACCCCCCTATTATTGAAATGATGTCTTTGGACAATGTTCTTGATCAGGTTGTGTTGTTTTGTCACTATCCATGTCTTTCTCCATCACTGTGATCTGTGGGGTGTGTGCCACCTCTCCTCAACCTCCGCAGGGCCGGGACACTGCCCTGTATCAGAGGTCTCTGAGGAAGAGGTCACTGAGTCATTCCATGAATTGTTTACGTTTTTGATAGTGTCATTTTGTAAAAAAAAAAAAAATATTTCACCTAATTTAACATTCTGACAAAAACCACGTTCAATATAAAATATATATTTTTTAAATCCAATCTCCAGAGGTTAAACTAAGAAACATGATCTATAAAAGTGTGCATTGAAAGAAACAGGGTTGACCATAACAGAGAGGAGCATTTCATCTTAAATCAGCCATAACCTTGTGACAGGGAGAAAGGAAGTTTGTTGTGAGCAGCAGGGAGGGGAAATTACATGCAAGTTGAATGTTTTTGTTGTTGTTATTTGCCTACAATCTGACACCGCTCTGGTCAAAGGTAGTGTACTTCATAGGGAATAGGGTGCCAATTTGGATGTACAGTGGGCTACATCACCAGATCGAGATGACACAACAATCAAGTGTGGCAGGGCAGAGATTTGAATATTTAGTTGCAGGTTTTCAGGTCCAGCACCTGTGAAAGACACAACACATAACACCTCAGAGGACAGAGACGCCTCATCAATAGGTTACAGGTCAGTTAAATAGTTTTTCTTTTCAAATAACACTTTTTTCATTTACAATTGAAACGTCAATTGATAAAGATTGATGTAGCCTGTGAATACAAACATAAGATGGAGAAAAGTATATTTTACTTATCTGAATATTGGCAATTTATGCAAATGATATTTGATATTTCGTCATATTGACAAAGTGATAATCTCTAGTGCATATATTATCTAGAAAGGATTGTAAAATAGTATCTTTCTTAATTTAGCTCCTTCCGTTTTTAATGTGCTTTATACTGATTCTAGCAAGGCTGCACATCTAATTGACAGTACTCAGCGTTTCCCCCAGTGTAAAATATACCTAACGCCCTTTTGAAGTGGTTACAGAATGAATCCATAAGTGTATATAAGATGAATAAAGATTGATATTAAAGCGAGATAAACACTTTGTATCATCCCTTTGCTTGTATAACAATCCTCCTCTCCCCCTCCCTTTCTCTTCTCTCTCTCCCTCTCTCTCTCTCTCTCTCTCTCTCTCTCTCTCTCTCTCTCTCCCTCCCTCTCAATTCAATTCAATTCAAGGGGCTTTATTGGCATGGGAAACATGTGTTAACATTGCCAAAGCAAGTAAGGTATATAATATATAAAGTGAAATAAACAATAAAAATTAACAGTAGACATCACACATACAGAAGTTTCAAAACAATAAAGACATTACAAATGTCATATTATATATATATATATATACAGTGTTTTTACAATGTGCAAATGGTAAAGGACACAAGATAAAATAAATAAGCATAGATATGTGTTGTATTTACAATGGTGCGTGTTCTTCACTGGTTGCCCTTTTCTCGTGGCAACAGGTCACAAATCTTGCTGCTCTGATGGCACACTGTGGAATTTCACCCAGTAGATATGGGAGTTTTTCAAAATTGGATTTGTTTTCGAATTCTTTGTGGATCTGTGTAATCTGAGGGAAATATGTCTCTCTAATATGGTCATACATTGGGCAGGAGGTTAGGAAGTGCAGCTCAGTTTCCACCTCATTTTGTGGGCAGTGAGCACATAGCCTGTCTTCTCTTGAGAGCCATGTCTGCCTACGTCGGCCTTTCTCAATAGCAAGGCTATGCTCGCTGAGTCTGTACATAGTCAAAGCTTTCCTTAATTTTGGGTCAGTCACAGTGGTCAGGTATTCTGCCGCTGTGTACTCTCTGTGTAGGGCCAAATAGCATTCTAGTTTGCTCTGTTTTTTTGTTAATTCTTTCCAGTGTGTCAAGTAAATATCTTTTTGTTTTCTCATGATTTGGTTGGGTCTAATTGTGCTGCTGTCATGGGGCTCTGTAGGGTGTGTTTGTGAACAGAGCCCCAGGACCAGCTTGCTTAGGGGACTCTTCTCCAGGTTCATCTCTCTGTAGGTGATGGCTTTGTTGTGGAAGGTTTGGGAATCGCTTCCTTTTAGGTGGTTATAGAATTTAACTGCTCTTTTCTGGATTTTGATAATTAGTGGGTATCGGCCTAATTCTGCTCTGCATGCATTATTTGGTGTTCTACGTTGTACACTGAGGATATTTTTGCAGAATTCTGCGTGCAGAGTCTCAATTTGGTGTTTGTCCCATTTTGTGAAGTCTTGGTTGTGAGCGGACCCCAGACCTCACAACCATAAAGGGCAATGGGCTCTATGACTGATTCAAGTATTTTTAGCCAAATCCTAATTGGTATGTTGAAATTTATGTTCCTTTTGATGGCATAGAATGCCCTTCTTGCCTTGTCTCTCAGATCGTTCACAGCTTTGTGGAAGTTACCTGTGGCGCTGATGTTTAGGCCAAGGTATGTATAGTTTTTTGTGTGCTCTAGGGCAACAGTGTCTAGATGGAATTTGTATTTGTGGTCCTGGTGACTGGACCTTTTTTGGAACACCATTATTTTGGTCTTACTCTCTCTCCCTCTCTCTCTCTCTCTCTCTCTCTCTCTGCCTCTCTCTCCACACCCCCCTCTCTCACTTTCTGTCCCTCCATCCCTCTCTCTCTCCCGCATCTATATCTGTCACTTTCTCTCTCTCTCCTCCACCCTCTCTCCCTCCCACCCTCTCTCTCTACCACTCTCTCTATCTCTATATATGTATATTTCTCTCTCTCTTCCTCTCTCTCTAAATCTCTCGCTCTCTCTACATCTCTCTGTGTCTCTCTAACTCTTCCTCTCTCCATTTCCCCCTCTCTCTCCCCCTCTCTCTCTGCCTCTCTCTCTCTCTCTCTCTCTCTCTCTCTCTCTCTCTCTCTCTCTCTCTCTCTCTCTCTCTCTCTCTCTCTCTCTCTCTCTCTCTCTCTCTCTCGCTCTCTCTACATCTCTCTGTGTCTTGTCCATTTTTCTCTCCCCCTCTCTCTCCTCCTCCTTTTCCTCAGGCTTGTCCATTTTTTTCTGCATCGTTGTCATCTCTGGGTTTGTGCAGCCCCTCCTCTACCTCCACAAGGTTAGGAAGCTTCCCTGTGTCAGAGGTCTCTAAGACAAAAGGAAAATATCTTCAAGCCGGTAATGCTTTAAAAATGTACAATATGTCATTATATTTATGTTCTCTGTTCTTTTCATATTCATTTGTGAATTATATATGTATAATTTTCTTCGATATGGATTCAATGTTTTCCAATACCTAATGTTTGAATGTATTTGCAATAATCAGTAGCTTAGAAAGTGATATTTTGATTTCCCCCCTGTAGGTTTTGTTTTGATAATATTGCCTCTGCAGTTTATATACACACATAGAATGTTAACCAGCCAGAGTACTTCTCAAATCATCCACGTGGCAAAATGACTGTCATATACAGACCAGGATTCAAACCGATCGCACTTGTAGACAATGCAGCTTTTAAAGTCAACGGAGCCACGTTCACGTGATGACATTCAAGGTCAACGCTGCACATGTCGGCTCAACTGGAGATGACCTTTACATTTCATTAGCGTTACACCATAGTTTCACATTGAAATCTGGCAATAAATTCATTGTTTGTAAATTGACCTGGTGTCATTCTGTTTTAATATTAGCGTGATGTTTTATTGTCAGAGAGACAGACCTTTCTGCTGGCTAATGCAGAAACAGACTGGCATCATACATTTACATGTGTTTTCTCTTGAAATGATAGATGATGATTGTGCTTGAAAGGTACAATGTAAATATCGTTGTTTTAATGAGATTAAATACATACTTAATAAGATGCTCCCTGTCTGTCTGTCTTCTTTAAAGATAAAAAATAAAGGATATGTCTGTATATTTATAATAAATAATAGCAATAATTACAAGAACAAATAAAATAATCATATTTCAATATCCAGTATTATCCTTAAAGTCAATGATCAGTTCCCTCTATTGTGGTATCATTAAATTACATTCAATGACATAGAATACTTCTGCACTGACCACCATATTGTTTCACCGTGGTCTGGAGTTATTCCTGAACTTTGAACCTGACCTGGTCTGGGAAAACTCAGGGCCCTATCCATCCATAACACATTCTACACAGGACAGCATATTCTCTTCAACCAAACTAAACATCACTTAGTGTTGTCATAACCAGTGGAAAACATTTGCATGTCAGGTGTGGTCCATCTAGTGAGGTGATAGGCAACATCAGTTTACAGACAGGAGAAACACAGGTGTCTTGATGGGTGGAGGTATAAACCTGATCCTAAGCTTGAACTTAAGACTGATACACCTAAAGGGAGGGTGAGAAGGAGGGAGGGAAGGAAGGAGGGAGAGTGTGAGCGAGGGAGGGAGGGAAGTAGGGAGGGAGGGAAGGAGGGAGAGTGTGAGCGAGGGAGGGAGGGAAGTAGGGAGGGAGGGAAGGAGGGAGAGTGTGAGCGAGGGAGGGAGGGAAGTAGGGAGGGAGGGAAGGAGGGAGAGTGTGAGCGAGGGAGGGAGGGAGGGAGGGAGGAAGGAGGGAGAGTGTGAGCGAGGGAGGGAGGGAAGTAGGGAGGGAGGGAGGGAAGGAGGGAGAGTGTGAGCGAGGGATGGAGGGAAGTAGGGAGGGAGGGAAGGAGGGAGAGTGTGAGCGAGGGAGGGAGGGAGGGAAGGAGGGAGGGAGGGAAGGAGGGAGAGTGTGAGCGAGGGAGGGAGGGAAGGAGAGAGAGTGTGAGCGAGGGAGGGAGGGAAGGAGGGAGGGAGGGAAGGGGGGAGAGTGTGAGCGAGGGAGGGAGGGAAGGAGGGAGGGAGGGAAGGAGGGAGAGTGTGAGCGAGGGAGGTGTGTGAGCAACTGGTGGCAAGGACAGACCGTGGGAACTACTGGTTGACAGCACTCACTGTCTCAGTCAGTTGTAAAGTGAATAATTGCGCTGTTGGAGATGGCTGCAGTTTTACGACCACGTAACCATTTGGGCTTTTGTGTGTTTTTTCGTGTTATTTGTAACATAATGATTCTGCCACGTGTCTTATGACCGGAAAAAAGCTTTTTGATATCAGCGCAGCAATGTTTCACCCCCGTACCGAGGAATTCTTCTTCTTCAACGAGTCGGACGGGAAGGATTTACCTCAGACGCCTTACAGGGCATCCCTGTCTATCGCTGGAGGAAAAGACGGAGATATTGTTGACGATGGTCCGGGTGCCTTGTAAGGATCTGTCGCTGAGAAGTTTATCTACCTTTACCATCGATAATAAAATAGACGAACAAAGAGCACATATATCCTACCAACGGCACATTAAAAACTGTAATATCTTATGTTTCACAGTCGTGACTGAACAACGACATCATGAAATCAAATCATCAAATCAAATCAAATTGTATTTGTCATATACACATGGTTAGCAGATGTTAATGCGAGTGTAGCGAAATGCTTGTGCTTCTAGTTCCGACAATGCAGTAACAACCAACGAGTAATCTAACCTAACAATTCCACAACTACACAGTTTATACATATGCATATGAGATGAGTAATGTAGGGTATATAAACATAAAGTGGAATAGTTTAAAGTGGCTAGTGATACATGTATTACATAAAGATGGCAAGATGCAGTAGATGATATAGAGTACAGTATATACATATGCATATGAGATGTAATGTAGGGTATGTAAACATTATATTAAGTGGCAGTTTAAAGTGGCTAGTTATACATTTTTACATCAATTCCCATCAATTTCCATTATTAAAGTGGTTGGAGTTGAGTCAGTATGTTGGCAGCAGGCACTCAATGTTAGTGGTGGCTGTTTAACAGTCTGATGGCCTTGAGATAGAAGCTGTTTTTCAGTCACTCGGTCCCTGCTTTGATGCACCTGTACTGACCTCGCCTTCTGGATGATAGCGGGGTGAACAGGCAGTGGCTCGGGTGGTTGTTGTCCTTGATGATCTTTATGATCCTTCCTGTGACATCTGGTGTAGGTGTCCTGGAGGGCAGGTAGTATGCCCCCGGTGATGCGTTGTGCAGACCTTACTACCCTCTGGAGAGATTTACGGTTGTGGGCGGAGCAGTTGCCGTACCAAGCGGTGATACAGCCCGACAGGATGCTCTCGATTGTGCATCTGTAGAAGTTTGTGAGTGCTTTTGGTGACAAGCCGAAATTCTTCAGCCTCTTGCGCCTTCTTCACAATGCTATCTGTGTGGGTGGACCAATTCCGTTTGTCCGTGATGTGTACGCCGAGGAACTTAAAACTTACTACCCTCTCCACTACTGTCCGTCGATGTGGATAGGGGGGTGCTCCCTCTGCTGTTTCCTGAAGTCCACAATCATCTGTTTTGTTTTGTCAACGTTGAGTGTGAGAATATTTTCCTGAAGCCACACTCCGAGGGCCCTCACCTCCTCCCTGTAGGCCGTCTCATCGTTGTTGGTAATCAAACCTACCACTGTAGTGTCGTCCGCAAACTTGATGATTGAGTTGGAGGCGTGCATGGCCACGCAGTCGTGGGTGAACAGGGAGTACAGGAGGGGGCTCAGAACGCACCCTTGTGGGGCCCCAGTGTTGAGAGTCAGCGGGATGGAGATGTTGTTACCTACCCTCACCACTAGGGGGGCAGTCTGCGCATGCTCTGAGGACGCGGCTGGGGATGCCGTCTGGACCTGCAGCCTTGTGAGGGTTAACACGTTTAAATGTTTTTCTCATGTCGGCTGCAGTGAAGGAGAGTCCGCAGGTTTTGGTAGCGGGCCGTGTCAGTGGCACTGTATTGTCCTCAAAGCGGGCAAAAAAGTGATTTAGTCTGTCTGGGAGCAAGACATCCTGGGGCTGGTTTTATTTTTGTAATTTTATTTTTGTAGTCAGCTTTTCTGAAAGGAGAGCGGGGGAGGGCCTTATATGCGTCATGGAATTTAGAATAACAATGATCCAGGGTTTTACCAGCCCTGGTTGCGCAATCGATATGTTGATAGAATTTAGGGAGTCTTGTTTTCAGATTAGCCTTGTTAAAATCCCCAGCTACAATGAATTCAGCCTCAGGATATGTGGTTTCCAGTTTACATAGAGTCAAATAAAGTTTGTTCAGGGCCATCGATGTGTCTACTTGGGGGGGAATATATACGGCTGTGATTATAATCGAAGAGAATTAACCTCTACCAGCATGTTAAACATGCAACCAGAGGGAAAAAAAATTGGCAGACAGAGACTTGTACAAAGCTCTCCCTCGTCCTCCATTTGGCAAATCTCACCATAATTCTATCCTCATGATTCCCCCTTACAATCGAAAAGCACCAGTGACTCGGTCAATAAGAAAGTGGTCAAATGAAGCAGATGCTAAGCTACAGGACTGTTTTGCTAGCACAGACTGGAATGTTCAGGGATTCTTTGGATGCCATTGAGGAGTACGCCAGATCAGTCCCAACAGTGACCGTATGTACATATCCCAACCAGAAGTCATGGATTATAGTTAACATCCGCACTGAGCTAAAGGGTAGAGCTACTGCTTTCAAGGAGCGGGACTCTAACCCGTAAGCTTATAAGAAATCTGCTATACCTCCAACGAACCATAAAACATGCAAAGTGTCAATACAGGACGAAGATGGAATTGTCACTACACTGGCTCCGACACTCATCGGATGTGGCAGGGCTTGCAAACTATTACAGACTACAAAGGGAGCACAGCCGCAAGCTGCCCAGTGACACAGACCTACCAGACGAGCTAAAATACTTCTATGCTCGCTTCGAGGCAAGTAACACTGAAAGATGCACGAGAGCACCAGCTGTTCAAGACGACTGTGTGATCACGCTCTCCTTAGCCGATGTGAGTAAGACCTTTAAACATGTAAACATTCACAAGGCCGCAGGGCCAGATGGATAACCAGGACGTGTACTCTGAGCATGCGCTTACCAACTGGCAAGCGTCTTCACTGACATTTTCCACCAGTCCCTGACTGGGTCTGCAATACCAACAAGCAGACCACCATAGTCCTTGTGCCCAAAAACACTAAGGTACCTTGCCTAAATGATTACCGACCCATAGCACTCATGTCTGTTGCCAAGAAGTGCTTTGAAAGGCTGGTCATGGCTCACATCAACACCACTTGGTGGTGGTAGGCCTGTGGTAGGCCTGATCACCGACAACAAAGAGACAGCCTATAGGGAGGAGGTCAGAGACCTGGCCGTGTGGTGCCAGGACAACAACCTCTCCCTCAACGTGATCAAGAGATAATTGTGGACTACAGGAAAAGGAGGAACGAAAAAAAAAACACATTTGATAAAAAATATTTTTTACTTTCAAACAGCTCTCCTGTGAAGACATGACTTGAGATATATGCCTAGTTCCCTGAATCGGGTCAAATTTGAACAAAATTATGTAATCTTCGTGACAAACAAGGAACCTAAGTTCAAAGTAAAACATACAATTATCAACAAAACAACCATAAATTAATGCTTATGCTAAATTAATGGGCCTAATCCCATACCTAACCATCCCATCCTAAAATGTATTGTAAAATTAATCAAACAAAACAACAACAATCAAGAAAGGCTAAACAACACTAATGCTAACGTGCAGTGTCTCCCAAAATTATATTGCTACATGCCACCAAAAAATAAATAAAAAAACAACTATTTATCAAATGAAAAATAACAAAATGTATTAAATGACCATATTGCAGGTACTAAGAAGTTAGGCTGCGCCACGGTATTGGTAGGACAATTTTATTAATAAATGAGTATTTAACAAAGCGCTCTACCATAATTTAGTGATAGTTTGTCACAAAAACCTGTACTTTCAGTGCCCACAACTCTCTTGGACATGGCAGCCTTCCCTCTCTGTAGAGGTGCATCAGGGGTGAGACCAGGACACTGAAGATGTTAAAAATCACTAACATAGGGAAGACCTTGCAGAAGAGGTCAAGACTAGATAACAGAGCAGTCCAACAAACAACCATCGGGATGGAGCTCGCCAAGATAATCACCAGGTTGATTAAGACGATCCCAAAAGCTCTCATCTTATGTGGATTTGTCGTTCCCTGTTTCTTCTCTCCCCCTCTGCCCCCCTCTACCTCTCCTGGACCAGGCTGCTTCAGCACACGCAGGATGAAGAAGCAGCAGAGAGAAATGACGGCCACCCCAAAGCAATAGACACAACTGATCACATAAATTCCAGCTTCATCATGACACATTGAAGTGACAGGAGAACATGCAAATGCGAGAGACAACAGCCAGGCAACGATTGAACACACCACCCTGTACCTCCGGAGTCTGTACTTGAGGAAAGACACAGGTTTGGCCACTGCCAGGTTTCTCTCCACAAACAAACACACACACACACACACACACACACACACACACACACACACACACACACACACACACACACACACACACACACACACACACACACACACACACACACACACACACACACACACACACACACACACACACACACACACACACACACACACACACACACACACACACACACACACCCCTGCTCAGGGATTTGCATTCTGGCATTGTCGGAAAAAGAAGCATTATCACTCATTTCACTCAGCACCTGTCTGTCCCAGCCACAGGTCAGTCCAGCCACCTGCAAGGAATAACTCTTTCACCTTACATAATCAAATCATATGGGTTTCAGATATACACAGTAATAGTGTTGTCTGGATTCAGGGTCTCTCTCTCTTTGCATCGTCAATTAATCAAATGTATTTATAAAGCACTTCTTACATCTGTTGATGTCACAAACTGCTGGACAGAAGCCCAGTGTCACGCCTTGACATTAGAGATCCTTTATTCTCTATTTTGGGTAGGTTGGGGTGTGACTAGGGTGGGCATTTTAGTTTTGTTATTTCTATGTTGGCCTGGTATTGTACCCAATCAGAGGCAGCTGTCTATCGTTGTCTCTGAATGGGGATCATATTTAGGCAGCCTTTTCCCACCTGTTTGTTATGGGATCTTGTCTATGTATAGTTGCCTGCGAGCACTACATTAGCTTCACGTTTCGTTTTTGCGCTTGGGGTGGCGATATTCCCCAGCCTGTGCCCAGGGTCCCTTGCCATCAAGTATCTACTCCCATGTCCAGGAGTCCGGAGATCGCTGCTGCCCGATACCACGCTGCTTGGCCCTTGGTTGGTGGGTGTTTCTGTAACGGATCTCGTCCTCTTCTGAGGAGGAGTAGCGAGAAGGATCGGAGGACCAATTTGCAGCATGGTAAGTGTTCATGATGTAATATCTACTGACTCCCCATCCCGCATGCGGGAGCGTAATCATCGCCTGACACTAATTAGCATAACGCAACGGACATAAATATCCCTAGAAAATATTTCTATTCATGAAAATCACAAATGAAATATATTGAGACACAGCTTAGCCTTTTGTTAATCACCCTGTCATCTCAGATTTTCAAAATATGCTTTACAGTCAAAGCAAGACAAGCATTTGTGTAAATTTATCGATAGCCTAGCATAGCATTTTGTCCTGTTTACCTTTGATGAGCTTCGGATGTTTTCACTCCCAGTTAGATAGCAAATGTTCCTTTTTCCAAAAATATTATTTTTGTAGGCAAAACTGCTCCGTTTGTTCTTCACGTTTGGCTGAGAAATCGCCCGGAAATTGCAGTCATGAAAACGGCAAAAAATATTCCAAATTAGCTCCATAATATTGACAGAAACATGGCAAACGTTGTTTATAATCAATCCTCAATGTGTTTTTCAAACATCTATTTGATAACATATCCATCGGGACAATTCTTTTTTCAGTAGGACCGATTGGAGTAATGGCTACCTCTGTATTTTACAAGAGAGTCACCCTGGGAGCCATCAGGTGACCACTTGCGCAATGTAGCCGCCTACGGCTATTCTTCAACATAAATGCGTAAAACTACATCACAATGCTGTAGACACCTTCGGGAATACGGAGAAAGAGTAATCTGGTTGATAGCCCATACACTGCTCAATAGGGACAGTTTCACCAAGTCAACCATCCATCTTAACTACAACCCCTCAAAAAAACACAGCTTTGTGTGCATATAAGACACTCATTGCCATGTTTAGATGACGAAGAGTGGAAACATTGGAATAAGAGCACAAACAGACTGGAACTCAGGCTAACATGAGCTGCTTTATGTATTTCATTCTTATCTATAATACCAGCCTAGGAACAGTGGGTTAACTGCCTAGTTCATGACAACAGATTTTTACCTTGTCAGCTCGGGGATTCGATTCACCAACCTTTCGGTTACTGGCCCAAAGCTCTAACCACTAGGGTACCTGCCTCCCCTGCTTAGGAATATGGTTCTACAGTTTTGATCAGAATAATCCTTTTTGGAAGACAAGGGTTCTTTGTAAGGCAAAAGGTTCTAATGAGAACGTTTAACATCCTAAGAACAATTTTTTTGGAAGAAAGTGTTTTTTGATTATTCTTAGGAAGGCAAGAAAGGTTCTATATAATATTTCCCATTATGCTCTACTGCAGGGAGATATTCAGAATTGTTTGTTTTATTGTAATATCTGTGTTTTTACATTGATTGGTCGATTAATTTTATGCTATACAAAGATAAATAACATAACATTTCCTAAACTAATCCAATCTGTTAGTAATTTCATTTATTGCACCCCTTACTGAGAGTTGTTCCAGCTAAGACTATTGAAGTAGTCTCAATATTCAATCTTCCCTACCCTGGCAGTCATTCTGAATGCAGATTGCGGGTGAAAAACAAGTCCACTTGTTGGATATCCTAACTCTGTCTGGATTCCAATAGGAATTACACATCACTTTACAAACCAGCATAATGTGACTTGCAGGCCTGATGTGGCCTGTAAACCAGGAGATTCCTAACACCACTGTGTTAGTGTATAACTAGGCCCTCACAGAAAGGCCTTATATATGATTTGCTTTGTCATAAGTCATTAAAGGTTAATAAGGCTGGTGGAACTGTTCATAGATGGTTCTAGGGAGAACCTTTAGATGATAAACTGGTTATTGGCAGAACCCTTCATAGACAATTCTAAGTAGAACAACATACACAGGGTTATTTGAAAAACATTACGTTGAGGATTCTAGATAGAACCGTCTGCAAAGGGTTCTACCCAGCACCAAAAAAGGTACCTCTATGGTTCTACTTAGCACCATTTATTCTAAGAGTGTATCACAATTGATTTGTCTGAGATCTCCTCTACCACAGTTTAACATCTAGTTGCCTAGTGATTATCATATCTTCTACTGTTTAACATCTAGTCATCTAGTGATTAACATATCTTCTACTGTTTAACATCTCGCCATCTAGTGATTACCATATCTTCTACTGTTTAACATCTCGCCATCTAGTGATTACCATATCTTCTACTGTTTAACATCTAGTCATCTAGTGATTAACATATCTTCTACTGTTTAACATCTAGTCATCTAGTGATTACCATATCTTCTACTGTTTAACATCTAGTAATCTAGTGATTACCATATCTTCTACTGTTTAACATCTAGTCATCTAGTGATTAACATATCTTCTACTGTTTAACATCTAGTCATCTAGTGATTAACATATCTTCCACAGTTTAACATCTAGTCATCTCATGATTACCATATCTTCCAAAGTTAACATCTAGTCATCTCGTGATTAACATATCTTCTATTGTTTAACATCTAGTAATCTAGAGATTACCATATCTTCCACAATTTAACATCTAGCCATCTAGTGATTAACATATCTTATACTGTTTAACATCTAGTCATCTAGTGATTAACATATCTTCTACTGTTTAACATCTAGTCATCTAGTGATTAACATATCTTCTACTGTTTAACATCTAGTAATCTAGTGATTACCATATCTTCTACTGTTTAACATCTCGCCTTCTAGTGATTACCATATCTTCCACAATTTAACATCTAGCCATCTAGTGATTAACATTTCTTCTACTGTTTAACATCTAGTCATCTAGTGATCACCATATCTTCCACAGTTTAACATCTAGTCATCTAGTGATTAACATATCTTCTACTGTTTAACATCTCGCCATCTAGTGATTACCATATCTTCCACTGTTTAACATCTAGTAATCTAGTGATTACCATATCTTCTACTGTTTAACATCTCGCCATCTAGTGATTACCATATCTTCCACTGTTTAACATCTAGTAATCTAGTGATTACCATATCTTCTACTGTTTAACATCTCGCCATCTAGTGATTACCATATCTTCCACTGTTTAACATCTAGTAATCTAGTGATTACCATATCTTCTACTGTTTAACATCTCGCCATCTAGTGATTACCATATCTTCCACTGTTTAACATCTAGTAATCTAGTGATTACCATATCTTCTACAGTTTAACATCTCGCCATCTAGTGATTGCCATATCTTCCACTGTTTAACATCTAGTAATCTAGTGATTACCATATCTTCCACGGTTTAACATCTAGTCATCTAGTTGTTACCATAGCTACAACTTATCTAGATGCCGTTGGTTATCTGACCTCACAACAACCACTCATCTACAATGACCACAACCACTAATCTATGTAAACCAGGATAGCATTCATTGACCACTTATCAACAAGAAGCGGGTGGCCACCTCAACCACTTCTACGCATATGCAATGGGCTGGCTACCATATCTCAACCACTACTATGCATATGCCGTGTGCTGGCTACCATATCTCAACCACTACTATGCATACAGTGGGTTGGCCACCATATCTCAATCACTATTCTACCTAAGAGCTGGCTAGACTGTTGCCTTTCCTCCTGTGGCAAGGAAGAGGCTAGTTACATCAGAATAAAGGGCTTATCAGGGTGGTTTTCATTGGGAGCCAAATGGAAGTGAATGAACTGAATAATGGAGGGACAACCTGGACTTGTCCTGTAAGACACAATCCTGACTGACATAGAAAGTCCTCCTGTTTAGTATCGACCCCTGTCCATGTCTCTACCTTTAATACTGATTGAGACAGTGAGTCCTTCTGTTTCGTATCGACCCCTGTCCATGTCTCTACCTTTAATCCTGACTGAGACAGTGAGTCCTGTCAACCAGAGATCGTAGTTACAACAGTCCCTTCCGTCTTCAAGAGAGCGAGAGTTGCACCCCTTCTGAAAAAACCTACACTCGATCCCTCCGATGTCAACAACTACAGACCAGTATCCCTTCTTTCTTTTCTCTCCAAAACTCTTGAACGTGCCGTCCTTGGCCAGCTCTCCCGCTATCTCTCTCAGAATGACCTTCTTGATCCAAATCAGTCAGGTTTCAAGACTAGTCATTCAACTGAGACTGCTCTTCTCTGTATCATGGAGGCGCTCCGCACTGCCAAAGCTAACTCTCTCTCCTCTGCTCTCATCCTTCTAGACCTATCGGCTGCCTTCGACACTGTGAACCATCAGATCCTCCTCTCCACCCTCTCCGAGTTGGGCATCTCCGGTGCGGCCCACGCTTGGATTGCGTCCTACCTGACAGGTCGCTCCTACCAGGTGGCGTGGCGAGAATCTGTCTCCTCGCCACGCGCTCTCACCACTGGTGTCCCCCAGGGCTCTGTTCTAGGCCCTCTCCTATTCTCGCTATACACCAAGTCACTTGGCTCTGTCATAACCTCACATGGTCTCTCCTATCATTGCTATGCAGACGACACACAATTAATCATCTCCTTTCCCCCTTCTGATGACCAGGTGGCGAATCGCATCTCTGCATGTCTGGCAGACATATCAGTGTGGATGACGGATCACCACCTCAAGCTGAACCTCCGCAAGACGGAGCTGCTCTTCCTCCCGGGGAAGGACTGCCCGTTCCATGATCTCGTCATCACGGTTGACAACTCCATTGTTTCCTCCTCCCAGAGCGCTAAGAACCTTGGCGTGATCCTGGACAACACCCTGTCGTTCTCAACTAACATCAAGGCGGTGGCCCGTTCCTGTAGGTTCATGCTCTACAACATCCGCAGAGTACGCCCCTGCCTCACACAGGAAGCGGCGCAGGTCCTAATCCAGGCACTTGTCATCTCCCGTCTGGATTACTGCAACTCGCTGTTGGCTGGGCTCCCTGCCTGTGCCATTAAACCCCTACAACTCATCCAGAACGCCGCAGCCCGTCTGGTGTTCAACCTTCCCAAGTTCTCTCACGTCACCCCGCTCCTCCGCTCTCTCCACTGGCTTCCAGTTGAAGCTCGCATCCGCTACAAGACCATGGTGCTTGCCTACGGAGCTGTGAGGGGAACGGCACCGCAGTACCTCCAGGCTCTGATCAGGCCCTACACCCTAACAAGGGCACTGCGTTCATCCACCTCTGGCCTGCTCGCCTCCCTACCACTGAGGAAGTACAGTTCCCGCTCAGCCCAGTCTAAACTGTTCACTGCTCTGGCCCCCCAATGGTGGAACAAACTCCCTCACGACGCCAGGACAGCGGAGTCAATCACCACCTTCCGGAGACACCTGAAACCCCACCTCTTCAAGGAATACCTAGGATAGGATAAAGCAATCCTTCTCACCCCCCCCCCCTTAAATGATTTAGATGCACTATTGTAAAGTGGCTGTTCCACTGATGTCAGAAGGTGAATTCACCAATTTGTAAGTCGCTCTGGATAAGAGCGTCTGCTAAATGACTTAAATGTAAATGTAAAAAGTCTGTCCTTGCCACCAATTGTAGTCATAGAGCCGGCCGATGAGATGTCAAGTTTCGGTCTATCAGTCTTAAGATCAAGCTTAGGATCAGGTTTACACCCCAATCAAGTCACCTGTGTTTCTCCTGTCTGTAAACTGATGTTGCCCATCACCTCACTAGATGGACCACACCTGACATGCAAATGTTTTCCACTGGTTATGACAACACTTAGTGATGATCAGTATTGTTGAAGAGAATATGCGTTGTCGATTGTGTTGTGGATGGATAGGGCACTGTGTTTTCTCAAATCAGCTAAGGTTAAAAGTTCATGAAAAACTCCAGTCGCTAGTTACACAATATGGCAGTCGGTACATAAGTATTCAATATTATTTAATGCCATTTTTTGACACCATAATAGTTGGACCTGATCATTAACTTTAAGAATAAGTATGTTGAATATTACTGTTTCATTTGTTAATGTAATTTTTATTATTATTTATAATAAATATACAGACATCATTTATGTATCATCTTTAAAGTAGTCAGATAGACAGGGAGCTCCTTAATAAGTGTATTTAATCACATCAACACAACAATATCTACATTGTAACTTTCAACACAATCATCATCCATCGTTTCAAGAGAAAATACATGTAAATGTTTGGTGCCATCTGTTGAAAGCATTAGCCAGCAGAATGGTATGTCTTTCTGACAATAAAACATCACGCAAATATTAAAACAGAATGACACCAGCTCAATTTACAAACAATATTATGCAAAACCAAAATATTGACATTGAAAGGTAATTTCAGTGTAGCCGACATGTGCAGTGTTTACAATGAATGCTCTGTGAACATGGTTCCATTGCCTTTAAAATCTGCATTGTCTACAAGCTAGATCGGTTTGAATCTTGGCCTATATATCTAAATATTGACAATTTGAGAAGTTTGTGTGCTGGTTTACACTGTGTGAGTAAATAAACTGCAGACTCAACATTAATCAAAACTAAATCTACAGCGGGAGGAATCCAACCATAATTTTCGAGCAGGGGTTGGTACCAAAATCATTTTACAATTGTTTCGTTCTGAATAGAATCATACTTTTTTTGTTCCTGTTCCACTTTTCCGACCATGTTGCAGCAGGAGGAATCTTGGCTTGAAGAGCTGTGCTTCTTTTTGTTAAGACATTATCTGATATAGACCCACAGAATTATACCTACGGAGGAGAGGCTTCTATGAAGGAATTGTGAATGTCTTTGAACTCCACAGAGTTAGCTTAACGACGCACCAGCTAGCTAACAAACTTGTGCATTCAAATCGCCACCCGAATTGATTATTAAACCCTACAAACCTTTTGGTAGTTAACTCTTACATCTATGGGGGCGCTATTTCATTTTTGGATGAAAAACGTTCCCGTTTTAAACAAGATATTTTGTCACAAAAAGATGCTCGACTATGCATATAATTGATACCATTCGAAAGAAAACACTCTGACGTGTCCAGAAATACCAAGATATTCTCTGTGCGTGCCCTAGAACGTGAGCTTCAGGCAAAACCAAGATGAGATGGCATCCAGGAAATGACAAGGATTTTTGAGGCTCTGTATTCCATTGTCTCCTTATATGGCTGTGAATGCGAGAGGAGTGAGTCAACCCTTTCTGTCATTTCCCCAAGGTGTCTGCAGCATTGTGACGTATTTGTGGGCAGATCATTGGAAGATTGACCATAAGAGAACACATTTACCAGGTGTCCGCCCGGTGTCCTGCGCCGAAATTGGTGCGCAAAAGTCACCTGCCAGTATTTTTCCATGCGATACAGAGAGGAAAGCAAGCTTCCACGAACTGCATATCAATGAAGAGATATGTGAAAAAACACCTTGAGGATTTATTCCAAACAACGTTTGCCATGTTTCGGTTGATATTATGTAGTTAATTCGGAAAAAGTTTGATGTTGTAGGTGACTGAATTTTCGGTTCGTTTCGGTAGCCAGACGCAATGTAGAAAACGGAACGATTTCTCCTACACACAGACGCTTTCAGGAAAAACTGCGCATTTGGTATGTAACTGAGAGTCTGCTCATTGAAAACATCAGAAGCTCTTCAAAGGTAAATGATTTTATTTATTTGGTTATCTGGTTTTTGTGAAAATGTTGCGTGCTAAATGCTTTGCTAGCTTTGCATACTCTTACACAAATTAGTCAATTTCTATGGTTCAAAAGCATATTTTGAAAATCTGAGATGACAGTGTTGTTAAGAAAAGGCTAAGCTTGAGAGCAGACGCATTATTTTCATTTTATTTGCGATTTTCATAAATCGTTAACGTTGCGTTATGCTAATGAGCCTGAGGCTTTAGTCACAAACCCGGATCCGGGATGGGGAGTTTCAAGAAGTTAATGAATCCATTGTGAAACGTGATATCTACAGTATTCTTAACAAGCATTGAAATAGTTCATTCATTCTTCTCTAATTAAACATCTCTCTCCCTAAGCTTTGTTTTGGTTTTGCGGACATAATAAAAAAGAATCTCGGAATGTGAAAGAGCATTATTAATCAGTTCTCAAGCTTTTCAAAATAATGTTTCTGTTCTAGAACAGTATAGATCAGTTTCGTTCCCGGTTTGGATTCTTATTTTTCTGTTCTGTTCTATGAACTGGTTCCAATCCCTGCTTTTTAGGCCACTGATTACATTGGAAATACATTCAGACACAAGGAATTGGAAAACAATAAAATCTGTGTGTGAAAAAATCATACATTTCAAATCACAAATGATTATGGAAAAACATAAAACATGATTATAATGACATTTCCTACATGTTTAAAGACACTAATGGGGTGAATAGATTTGACTTTTTATCTTAAAGTCTTTTGATACAGGGCAGCTTTCCAACCCTGTGGAGGTGGAGGAGGGGCTGAACAAACCCAGAGATGATACTGATGCAGAAACAAAAGGCCATGCCTGAATAAAAGTCCATTACAGGAATGTAACTTTGAGTCAGTGTCATCATCGCCAGTGGGAGTTGAGACACCACAGCATAAACCAGGATAATCAAAATGATCTTAAAGGCCTTCATCTTAAT
>NW_027001620.1:75604-190080 GCF_036934945.1 Oncorhynchus masou masou
TTTGAAACATTCAATCCCAAACAGGGCCAACTGCATGAAAATGTAGCTTCTATGATTAGCTGCCTATATCTATCCTACCCTGCCTTTCTAAGGTCTTCGAAAGCAAAGTCAACAAACAGATTACCGATCATTTTGAATCCCACCATACCTTCTCCGCTATGCAATCTGGTTTCAGAGCTGGTCATGGGTGCACCTCAGCCACGCTCAAGGTCCTAAACGATATCTTAACCGCCATCGATAAGAAACAATACTGTGCAGCCGTATTCATTGACCTGGTCAAGGCTTTGGACTCTGTCAATCACCACATCCTCAACAGTAGACTCGACAGCCTTGATTTCTCAAATGATTGCCTAGCCTGGTTCACCAACTACTTCTCTGATAGAGTTCAGTGTGTCACCTCGGAGGGTCTGTTGTCCGGACCTCTGGCAGTCTCTATGGGGATGCCACAGGGTTCAATTCTCGGACCGACTCTCTTCTCTGTATACATCAATGTTGTCGCTCTTGCTGCTGACGAGTCTCTGATCCACCTCTACGCAGACGACACCATTCTGTAAACTTCTGGCCCTTCTTTGGACACTGTTAACAACCCTCCAGGCGAGCTTCAATGCCATTACAACTCTTCTTCCATGGCCTCCAATTGCTCTTAAATACAAGTAAGTCTAAATGCATGCTCTTCAACCGATCGCTGTCTGCACCTGCCCGCCTGTCCAACATCACTACTCTGGACGGCTCAGACTTAGAATATGTGGACAACTACAAATACCTAGATGTCTGGTTAGACTGTAAACTCTCCTTCCAGACTCACATCAAACATCTCCAATCCAAAGTTAAATCTAGAATTGGCATCCAATTTCGCAACAAAGCATCCTTCACTCATGCTGCCAAACAACCCTTGTAAAACTGACCATCCAATCCTCGACTTTGGCGATGTCATTTACAAAATAGCCTCCAAACCCTACTCAATAAATTGGATGCAGTCTATCACAGTGCCATCCGTTTTGTCAGCAAAGCCCCATATACTACCCACCACTGCAACCACGCTCTCGTTGGCTGGCCATCGCTTCATACTCGTTCTCTTGGCACCAGGTCATCACAATACCCTGCTAGGTAAAATCTCAGCTCGCTGGTCACCATTTAGCATTCAGGTATATCTCTCTGGTCACCCCCAAAACCATTTCTTCCTTTGGCCGCCTCTCCTTCCAGTTCTCTGCTGCCAATGACTGGAACGAACTACAAAAATCTCTGAAACTGGAAACACGTATCTCCCTCACTAGCTTTAAGCACCAGCTGTCAGAGCAGCTCACAGATTACTGCACCTGTACATAGCCCATCTATAATTTAGCTGAAACAACTACCTCTTTCCCTACTGTATGTATTTAGTTATTTTGCTCCTTTGCACCCCATTATTTATATCTCTACTTTGCACATTCTTTCACTGCAAATCAACCATTCCAGTATTTTACTTGCTATATTTTATTTACTTTGCCAACATGGCCTTTTTTTCCCTTTTCCTCTACATACACAAGTATGTCAGATGGGGTAAAAGTGTTGTGCTGTGAGGTGTTGCGTTATGTGTTGTTTTTAAACCAGGTTTGCTCGTTCACTATATGAGATGGAAAGGAGTTCCATGCACTCATGGCTCTGTATAATACTGTACGTTTCGTTGACTTTGTTCTGGACCTGGGGACTGTGAAAATACCCATTGTGGCATGTCTGTTGGGGTAAGTTTGTGTCTCAGTGCCTTGTGTAAATTGACTATGCAAACAATTTGGAATTTCCAACACAGTCCGTCTCTCCTCAACTCTTAGCCAAGAGAGTCTGGCATGCATAGTATTTATATGAGCCCTCTGATTACAATGAATGGTAAATGCCCTGCTCTCGAACACAAGGAGTGGTGCGGACGGCCCAGTCCATCACTGGGGGCGAGCTCCCAGCCATCCAGGTGATTTATAATGACTTCAGCCACCCCAGCAAAGGACTGTTCTCTCCGCTACAGTCTGGCAGGTGATACAGGAGCATCAGGTCTCAGACCAACAGGATCCAAGACAGCTTCTCCAAAAAATGAAACTGCTGAAGAGATAATCAGTGTCTGTCTACATACACCCACAGACTACCTGCACTGACTCCACCTGCGCTGACTCTACCTGTGCTGACACTACTTGCGCTGACTCTACCTGCGCTGACTCTACCTGCGCTGACTCTACCTGCACTGACTCTACCTGAACTGACTCTCTCTCTCTCTCTCTCTACCTCTCTCACACACACACACACACACACACACACACACACACACACACACTGTCATGGCAGAATCAGAATTAGTTGGGTAACATAGATAAGATGTTTTATTTTCCTAATATGCTTGTGAGATACTTGTCATTTAGAATGATTTTTGTTGTACTATACTGTTGGCCGTTTGCAGTTCTCTGTTCTCTGTCAGGGTTCAGTTACTTGGGCCGCGGAGAGGGGAGAGGTCAAGCTTGTCTTCATATGTAAACATATCTTTTAAACCATATGAAGGGATGATTGAGGGGAAACCAATTATCTCTTGACTCCACAATGTCTGTGTGCCAGTCACGTCTCTCTGTGATCTTGTCCAGTAGGGGGTTATTTGATATATGCCATTGGGTGAGGTAATGGTGTTGGTCCTGAGTGGTACCAAGAGCGGGTTAAGAACATACTTTAGGAGACTAAGCTGAATGATTATTTATAGCCAATGCTGTCTGGCTATGTGTGTCTTTGCTATAAAGGATCTCAGTTGCAATGTGTAAGCACTCTCAGAGAATTAATTTATAGACACTGAATTGATCTGAGAGTCACAGGGTTGTTATGGAGCTCATAATAATTAAAGATGGACTTTATGATAACTCTGACTTGTATGGTGGTTTGCTCTCATGACTTGGTAAATACAGGAAATTTAAACAACAACAACACACACACACACACACACACACACACACACACACACACACACACACACACACACACACACACACACACACACACACACACACACACACACACACACACACACACACACACACACACACACACACACACACACACACACACACACCATATCGGGGCTACAGTGTAGCCTAGTGGTTACAGTGTTGGACTAGAAACCAGAAGGTTGCGAGTTCAAACCCCTGAGCTGACAATGTACTAATCTGTCGTTCTGCCCCTGAACAGGCAGTTAACCCACTGTTCTTAGGCCGTCATTGAAAATAAGAATTTGTTCTTAACTGATTTGCCTAGTTAAATCAAGGTAAAAAAATATATACATTGCTCAGTCACTTTTACCTCTGATTACGTGTACATGTCTAACTCATCTATCACCGGTATCCCTGCACGGTGATATTGGTATTGGTACTGTTCTTTCAAGAGAGAATATTCTAGTGTTCATTTTATTTCTTGTGAATTTTATTTGATATGATTTCGTATTGATTCTTTGATCTTTTCAAGAATGTAGTCTGGATTTGACACATTTCATTGTTGAGGAAGAGCTTCCAAGTAAGTATTGCACTCTACTGTTTACAGCTACTTTATCCTGTGCATGTGACAAATAAATAAAATGAATTTGATTGGTGTATATGTAAATAACGCACCATGTGACTTCTTAGGAAGAAAACAGGACACAGAGCTTCAGCTCTCTCATACACTCATTCATGAAGGTGATTTGATTTGATGTAAAAGCATGTTTGACTTTTCCTTCTGCAGAAGAGAACACCACTAATATTGCAAATCAAGGAGTTACCAAATCAACTAAAGGGTAGGTTATTTTACATTTTAATACTACTGAGTCTGCTTTCTCAGGCTAACTGTTTAACCTCCCCTCCATGATTTCTTTCGGATTTACTGACATACAGTGTCTTCAGAAATGGGTGTCAGGTAGCCTCGCCTACCGAAAGGTTGCTGGTTCTAATCCCTGAGCTGACTAGATGAAGAAGCTGAGTGCCTTTCAGCATGGGTGTCAGGTAGCCTAACCTACAGAAAGGTTGCAGGTTCTAATCCCTGAGCTGACTAGATGAAGAAGCTGAGTGCCTTTCAGATGGGTGAAGAACCTACTGAAAGTTGCAGGTTCTAATCCCTGAGCTGACTAGATGAAGAAGCAGTGCCTTTCAGCATGGGTGTCAGGTAGCCTAACCTACAGAAAGGTTGCTGGTTCTAATCCCTGAGCTGAATTGATGAAGAAGCTGAGTGCTTTTCAGCATGGGTGTCAGGTAGCCTAACCTAACAGGTTGCTGGTTCTAATCCCTGAGCTGACTAGATGAAGAAGCTGAGTGCCTTTCAGCATGGGTGTCAGGTAGCCTAACCTACAGAAAGGTTGCTGGTTCTAATCCCTGAGCTGACTAGATGAAGAAGCTGAGTGCCTTTCAGCATGTCACTTAACCCTGATTGCTCCTGCAAGTCACTCTGGATAAGGGTGTCTGCTAAACGGCAAAAATAAAATGTATTTGAACTCTTCACCTTCTCCACATGTTGTTGTGTGACAGTCTGAATTTAATATGGATAACATTTTGATTTTTTTAGGTCACTGGCCTACACACAATAACCCGTAATCTCTATTACCCACACATACTGTTATCTGTAAAGTCCCTGCCTGTGGTCCAAACACTTAAAATACACACGCCATCTTTTAGGGTGGTCCAAATCATTAGCCAAGCAAGGGAAGTTTGCAACGGAAGCCATTCAGCCCTCGTTTTTAGTCAGCTTGGCGAGTGTACAGTTATGTTCACCGGCTGCAACAGAGCCTGTTCCCAAACCAGGATCTATGGTGGCACAGCTTGCACTGAGATGCAGTGCCTTAGACCACTGCACCACTCTGGAGGACTCAGTCTTCTTTAAAGAGGAAAAATGTAATATGTCTGTATATTTCTAGTAAATATTGACAATAATTATAATAAAACATGGAATAATAATAATATTTAAATATATTTATGCTTGGAATCAATAGTCAGTTCCAGCTATAATGGTGTCATAAAATGTATATTTAATACTTCTGCACTGACCACCATATTAGGAAACTAGAGCCTGGAGATGTTCTTGAGCATCTGACCTGGTCTGGGAAAACTCAGGGCCCTATCCATCCCCAACGTTCTACACAGCACCACATATTCTCTTCAACCACACTAAACATCACTTGGAAAACATTTGCATGTCAGGTGAGGTGAGGTCATTGGCAGTTTATAGGCCGGAGCAACACAGTTGTCTTGGTTGGGGTGTCTGAGAGTGTGGTTGTAAGTGAGGGAAGGAGGGAGGGAGTGCAGGAGAGAGGGAGGAAATAAGGAGCTAGGGAGGGAGGGATGGAAGGAAGGGAGAAAAGTAGGGAGGAACATATGCTCGGTACATCAACGTCCTACTAGACTTTCTTGGTTGACAACCTCATCCTGATGTTTGTGATGACATTCTGCTGCCTCTCAGTTCTCAGGGCTCTGAAACGTCCCTGGCCGAGAGAAGGGAACAGGGAGAGGGAGGGGACTAATAACATGAACATGAGGGTGTTTAAGTTCATTTTAATTATCATGGTGTCTATGATGTTGAACTACAGTACCCCCCTATTATTGAAATGATGTCTTTGGACAATGTTCTTGATCAGGTTGTGTTGTTTTGTCACTATCCATGTCTTCCTCCATCACTGTGATCTGTGGGGTGTGTGCAACCTCTCCTCAACCTCCGCAGGGCCGGGACACTGCCCTGTATCAGAGGTCTCTGAGGAAGAGGTCACTGAGTCATTCCATGAATTGTTTACGTTTTTGATAGTGTCATTTTGTAAAAAAAAATTTTTTATTTCACCTAATTTAACATTCTGACATAAAAACCACGTTCAATATAAAATATATTTTTTTAAATCCAATCTCCAGAGGTTAAACTAAGAAACATGATCTATAAAAGTGTGCATTGAAAGAAACAGGGTTGACCATAACCTAGAGGAGCATTTCATCTTAAATCAGCCATAACCTTGTGACAGGGGGAAAGGAAGTTTGTTGTGAGCAGCAGGGAGGGGAAATTACATGCAAGCTGAATGTTTTTGTTGTTGTTATTTGCCTACAATCTGACACTGCTCTGGTCAAAGGTATTGTACTTCATAGGGAATAGGGTGCCAATTTGGATGTACAGTGGGCTACATCACCAGGTTGAGATGACACAACAATCAAGTGTGGCAGGGCAGAGATTTGGATATTTATTTGCAGGTTTTCAGGTCCAGCACCTGTGAAAGACACAACACATAACACCTCAGAGGACAGAGACGCCTCATCAATAGGCTACAGGTGAGTTAAATAGTTTTTCTTTTCAAATAACACTTTTTTCATTTACAATTTAAACGTCAATTGATAAAGATTGATGTAGCCTGTGAATACAAACATAAGATGGAGAAAAGTATATTTTACTTATCTGAATATTGCCAATTTATGCAAATTATATTTGATATTTCGTCATATTGACAAAGTGATAATCTCTAGTGCATATATTATCTAGAAAGGATTGTAAAATAGTATCTTTCTTAATTTAGCTCCTTCCGTTTTTAATGTGCTTTATACTGATTCTAGCAAGGCTGCACATCTAATTGACAGTACTCAGCGTTTCCCCCAGTGTAAAATATACCTAACGCCCTTTTGAAGTGGTTACAGAATGAATCCATAAGTGTATATAAGATGAATAAAGATTGATATTAAAGCGAGATAAACACTTTGTATCATCCCTTTGCTTGTATAACAATCCTCCTCTCCTCCTCCCTTTCTCTTCTCTCTCTCTCCCTCTCTCTCGCTCTCTCTCTCTCTCTCCCTCCCTCTCTCTCTCTCTCTCTCTCTCTCTCTCTCTCTCTCTCCCCATCTCCCCCTCTGCCTCTCTCTCTCTCTCTCTCCTCTCTCTCTCTCTCTCTGCCTCTCTCTCCACACCCCCCTCTCTCACTTTCTGTCCCTCCATCTCTCTCTCTCCCGCATCTATATCTGTCACTTTCTCTCTCTCTCCTCCACCCTCTCTCCCTCCCACCCTCTCTCTCTACCACTCTCTCTATCTCTATATATGTATATTTCTCTCTCTCTTCCTCTCTCTCTAAATCTCTCGCTCTCTCTACATCTCTCTGTGTCTCTCTAACTCTTCCTCTCTCCATTTCCCCCTCTCTCTCCCCCTCTCTCTCCTCCTCCTTTTCCTCAGGCTTGTCCATTTTTTTCTGCATCGTTGTCATCTCTGGGTTTGTGCAGCCCCTCCTCTACCTCCACAAGGTTAGGAAGCTTCCCTGTGTCAGAGGTCTCTAAGACAAAAGGAAAATATCTTCAAGCCGGTAATGCTTTAAAAATGAACAATGTCATTATATTTATGTTCTCTGTTCTTTTCATATTCATTTGTGAATTATATATGTATGATTTTCTTCGATATGGATTCAATGTTTTCCAATACCTAATGTTTGAATGTATTTGCAATAATCAGTAGCTTAGAAAGTGATGTTTTGATTTCCCCCCTGTAGGTTTTGTTTTGATAATATTGCCTCTGCAGTTTATATACACACATAGAATGTTAACCAGCCAGAGTACTTCTCAAATCATCCACATGTGGCAAAATGACTGTCATATACAGGCCAAAATTCAAACCGATCGCACTTGTAGACAATGCAGCTTTTAAAGTCAACGGAGCCACGTTCACGTGATGACATTCAAGGTCAACGCTGCACATGTCGGCTCAACTGGAGATGACCTTTACATTTCGTTAGCGTTACACCATAGTTTCACATTGAAATCTGGCAATAAATTAATTGTTTGTAAATTGACCTGGTGTCATTCTGTTTTAATATTAGCGTGATGTTTTATTGTCAGAGAGACAGACCTTTCTGCTGGCTAATGCAGAAACAGACTGGCATCATACATTTACATGTGTTTTCTCTTGAAATGATAGATGATGATTGTGCTTGAAAGGTACAATGTAAATATTGTTGTTTTAATGAGATTAAATACATACTTAATAAGATGCTCCCTGTCTGTCTGTCTTCTTTAAAGAAAAAAAATAAAGGATATGTCTGTATATTTATAATAAATAATAGCAATAATTACAAGAACAAATAAAATAATCATATTTCAATATGCAGTATTATCCTTAAAGTCAATGATCAGTTCCCTCTATTGTGGTATTGTTAAATTACATTCAATGACATAGAATACTTCTGCACTGACCACCATATTGTTTCACCGTGGTCTGGAGTTATTCCTGAACTTTGAACCTGACCTGGTCTGGGAAAACTCAGGGCCCTATCCATCCATAACACATTCTACACAGGACAGCATATTCTCTTCAACCATACTAAACATCACTTAGTGTTGTCATAACCAGTGGAAAACATTTGCATGTCAGGTGTGGTCCATCTAGTGAGGTGATAGGCAACATCAGTTTACAGACAGGAGAAACACAGGTGTCTTGATGGGTGGAGGTATAAACCTGATCCTAAGCTTGACCTTAAGACTGATACACCTAAAGGGAGGGTGAGAAGGAGGGTGGGAGGGAAGGAGGGAGAGTGTGAGCGAGGGAGGGAGGGAAGGAGGGAGGGAGGGAGGGAAGGAGGGAGAGTGTGAGCGAGGGAGGGAGGGAAGGAGGGAGGGAGGGAGAGTGTGAGCGAGGGAGGGAGGGAAGGAGAGAGAGTGTGAGCGAGGGAGGGAGGTGGGAATGTACAACTGCTTGGTACATCAACATACGACAAGACTTTCTTGGTTCAGTACCTCATCCTGATGTTCGTGATTTCATTCTGCTTCTTTTCACAACTGGTGGCAAGGACAGACCGTGGGAACTACTGGTTGACAGCACTCACTGTCTCAGTCAGTTTTAAAGTGAATAATTGCGCTGTTGGAGATGGCTGCAGTTTTATGACCACGTAACCATTTGGGCTTTTGTGTGGTTTTTTCGTGTCTTATGACCGAAAAAAAGCTTTTTGATATCAGCGCAGCAATGTTTCACCCCCGTACCGAGGAATTCTTCTTCTTCAACGAGTCGGACGGGAAGGATTTACCTCAGACGCCTTACAGGGCATCCCTGTCTATCGCTGGAGGAAAAGACGGAGGTATTGTTGACGATGGTCCGGGTGCCTTGTAAGGATCTGTCGCTGAGAAGTTTATCTACCTTTACCATCGATAATAAAATAGATGAACAAAGAGCACATATATCCTACCAACGGGACATTAAAAACTGTAATATCTTATGTTTCACAGTTGTGACTGAACAACGACATCATTAAATCAAATCATCAAATCAAATCAAATTGTATTTGTCATCTACACATGGTTAGCAGATGTTAATGTGAATGTAGCAAAATGCTTGTGCTTCTAGTTCCGACAATCCAGTAATAACCAACGAGTAATTGAACCTAACAATTCCACAACTACACAGTATATACATATGTATATGAGATGAGTAATGTAGGGTATATAAACATATAGTGGAATAGTTTAAAGTGGCTAGTGATACATGTATTACATAAAGATGGCAAGATGCAGTAGATGATATAGAGTACAGTATATACATATGCATATGAGATGAGTAATGTAGGGTTTGTAAACATTATATTAAGTGGCATTGTTTAACATCTCGCCATCTAGTGATTACCATATCTTCCACTGTTTAAAATCTAGTCATCTAGTGATTACCATATCTTCCACAGTTTAACATCTAGTCATCTAGTGATTACCATATCTTCCACAGTTTAACATCTAGTCATCTAGTGATTACCATATCTTCTACTGTTTAACATCTAGTCATCTAGTGATTACCATATCTTCCACAGTTTAAAATCTAGTCATCTAGTGATTACCATATCTTCCACAGTTTAACATCTAGTCATCTAGTGATTACCATATCTTCTACTGTTTAGCATCTCGCCATCTAGTGATTACCATATCGTCCACTGTTTAACATATAGTAATCTAGTGATTACCATATCTTCTACTGTTTAACATCTCGCCATCTAGTGATTACCATATCTTCCACTGTTTAACATCTAGTCATCTAGTGATTACCATATCTTCCACTGTTTAACATCTAGTCATCTAGTGATTACCATATCTTCCACTGTTTAACATCTAGTCATCTAGTGATTACCATATCTTCCACTGTTTAACATCTCGCCATCTAGTGATTAACATATCTTCTACTGTTTAACATCTAGTCATCTAGTTGTTACCATAGCTACAACTTATCTAGATGCCGTTGGTTATCTGACCTCACAACAACCACTCATCTACAATGACCACAACCACTAATCTATGTAAACCAGGATAGCATTCATTGACCACTTATCAACAAGAAGCGGGTGGCCACCTCAACCACTTCTACGCATATGCAATGGGCTGGCTACCATATCTCAACCACTTCTACGCATATGCAATGGGCTGGCTACCATATCTCAACCACTTCTACGCATATGCAATGGGCTGGCTACCATATCTCAACCACTACTATGCATACAGTGGGTTGGCCACCATATCTCAAGCACTATTCTACCTAAGAGCTGGCTAGACTGTTGCCTTTCCTCCTGTGGCAAGGAAGAGGCTAGTTACATCAGAATAAAGGGCTCATCAGGGAGGTTTTCATTGGGCACCAAATGGAAGTGAATGAACTGAATAATGGAGGGACAACCTGGACTTGTCCTGTAAGACACAATCCTGACTGACATAGAAAGTCATCCTGTTTAGTATCGACCCCTGTCCATGTCTCTACCTTTAATACTGACTGAGACAGTGAGTCCTTCTGTTTAGTATCGACCCCTGTCCATGTCTCTACCTTTAATACTGATTGAGACAGTGAGTCCTCCTGTTTAGTATCGACCCCTGTCCATGTCTCTACCTTTAATACTGATTGAGACAGTGAGTCCTTCTGTTTCGTATCGACCCCTGTCCATGTCTCTACCTTTAATCCTGACTGAGACAGTGAGTCCTTCTGTTTAGTATCACCCCTGTCCATGTCTCTACCTTTAATACTGATTGAGACAGTGAGTCCTTCTGTTTAGTATCGACCCCTGTCCATGTCTCTACCTTTAATACTGATTGAGACAGTGAGTCCTTCTGTTTCGTATCGACCCCTGTCCATGTCTCTACCTTTAATCCTGACTGAGACAGTGAGTCCTTCTGTTTTATCGACCCCTGTCCATGTCTCTACCTTTAATACTGATTGAGACAGTGAGTCCTTCTGTTTCGTATCGACCCTGTCCATGTCTCTACCTTTAATACTGATTGAGACAGTGAGTCCTTCTGTTTCGTATGAACGATTGCCCCTGTCCATGTCTCTACCTTTAATACTGATTGAGACAGTGAGTCCTTCTGTTTCGTATCGACCCCTGTCCATGTCTCTACCTTTAATACTGACTGAGACAGTGAGTCCTTCTGTTTCGTATCGACCCCTGTCCATGTCTCTACCTTTAATCCTGACTGAGACAGTGAGTCCTGTCAACCAGAGATCGTAGTTACAACAGTCTGTCCTTGCCACCAATTGTAGTCATAGAGCCGGCCGATGAGATGTCAAGTTTCGGTCTATCAGTCTTAAGATCAAGCTTAGGATCAGGTTTACACCCCAATCAAGTCACCTGTGTTTCTCCTGTCTGTAAACTGATGTTGCCCATCACCTCACTAGATGGACCACACCTGACATGCAAATGTTTTCCACTGGTTATGACAACACTTAGTGATGATCAGTATTGTTGAAGAGAATATGCGTTGTCGATTGTGTTGTGGATGGATAGGGCACTGTGTTTTCTCAAATCAGCTAAGGTTAAAAGTTCATGAAAAACTCCAGTCGCTAGTTACACAATATGAGAGTCGGTACATAAGTATTCAATATTATTTAATGCCATTTTTTGACACCATAATAGTTGGACCTGATCATTGACTTTAAGAATAAGTATGTTGAATATTAATGTTTCATTTGTTAATGTAATTTTTATTATTATTTATAATAAATATACAGACATCATTTATGTATCATCTTTAAAGTAGTCAGATAGACAGGGAGCTCCTTGGGGGGAGAGAGAGAGAGAGAAGCGAGAATAAGTGTATTTAATCACATCAACACAACAATATCTACATTGTAACTTTCAACACAATCATCATCCATCGTTTCAAGAGAAAATACATGTAAATGTTTGGTGCCATCTGTTGAAAGCATTAGCCAGCAGAATGGTATGTCTTTCTGACAATAAAACATCACACAAATATTAAAACAGAATGACACCAGCTCAATTTACAAACAATATTATGCAAAACCAAAATATTGACATTGAAAGGTAATTTCAGTGTAGCCGACATGTGCAGTGTTTACAATGAATGCTCTGTGAACATGGTTCCATTGCCTTTAAAATCTGCATTGTCTACAAGCTAGATCGGTTTGAATCTTGGCCTATATATCTAAATATTGACAATTTGAGAAGTGTGTGTGCTGGTTTACACTATGTGAGTAAATAAACTGCAGACTCAACATTAATCAAAACTAAATCTACAGCGGGAGGAATCCAACCATAATTTTCGAGCAGGGGTTGGTACCAAAATCTAATGAATCCATTGTGAAACGTGATATCTACAGTATTCTTAACAAGCATTGAAATAGTTCATTCATTCTTCTCTAATTAAACATCTCTCTCCCTAAGCTTTGTTTTGGTTTTGCGGACATAATAAAAAAGAATCTCGGAATGTGAAAGAGCATTATTAATCAGTTCTCAAGCTTTTCAAAATAATGTTTCTGTTCTAGAACAGTATAGATCAGTTTCGTTCCCGGTTTGGATTCTTATTTTTCTGTTCTGTTCTATGAACTGGTTCCAATCCCTGCTTTTTAGGCCACTGATTACATTGGAAATACATTCAGACACAAGGAATTGGAAAACAATAAAATCTGTGTGTGAAAAAATCATACATTTCAAATCACAAATGATTATGGAAAAACATAAAACATGATTATAATGACATTTCCTACATGTTTAAAGACACTAATGGGGTGAATAGATTTGACTTTTTATCTTAAAGTCTTTTGATACAGGGCAGCTTTCCAACCCTGTGGAGGTGGAGGAGGGGCTGAACAAACCCAGAGATGATACTGATGCAGAAACAAAAGGCCATGCCTGAATAAAAGTCCATTACAGGAATGTAACTTTGAGTCAGTGTCATCATCGCCAGTGGGAGTTGAGACACCACAGCATAAACCAGGATAATCAAAATGATCTTAAAGGCCTTCATCTTAATGCTGTTTGTCCCCTCCCTGTCCCCATCCCCTGGCCCTGGACGTTTCAGAGTCCAGAGAACTGAGAGGCAGCAGAATGACATCAGCAAAAAATAGATCATTGTCTGGACAAAGAGAGAGTAAACAAAAGGTGGTGAAAACAACTCAAACAAACATAGACAGCAAGACCCAAGAACCATCAGCCAGACAACACTACAACACCCCACCCTGTATCTCAGGGGTTTGTACTTCAGGAAGACCACAGGGTGGACCACCGCCAGGTAGCGCTCCACACAGATACAGCACTGGAACAGGGGACGGCCAGAGAAAACGAACCCAAAAGAAAAATGAGAAGCTTTGTTGACAAAACCAGACTGGGTGTAGAGATCAGACATGCTGAAGGCATTAAAGAGGCTGAAGATGATCTCAGACAGGGTCAGGTTGAGAGAGAAGAACTCTGATGCCATCGTCCCTCCAGCTCCAGTCAGTATCAGCCACAGGATGTAGACATTGGTGGGGAGACCCAGGATGATGTTGATTGCATAGGAAGCAGTTAGGGTGGGGACAAAATGTTCCACATGTACACTCTGTACACCTGGTTCAATGAGGGAGATAGTAGGAGGGGTGGACATTTCATTGACTTCGGAAACATTCATCTCAATGATACATCTAAAAAAAGTTATTGTGAAAGTTCTTGAGATCTGTAAGGGGAAAGAGCCAGAGAGAGAGATAGAGGGATGGGGGGAGAGAGAGAGAGAGGGAGAGAGAGATAGAGGGATGGGGATAGAGCGAGAGAGAGAGAGAGAGAGAGAGAGGGTGAGTGAGACAGAAACAGAGAGAGAGAAAGGGGGAGAGAGAAGCAACATGATCATGCAAAGTATTTATTCTCGATATATAATATCATATATATAATATCAGTCTTTATACATCTTATAAATGCACATATAATCATTATGTAACCACTGCAAAATCAAATCAAGTTTTATTTGTCACATACAACAGCTGTAAACCTGACAGTGAAATGCTTACTTACAAGTCCTTAACCAACAATGCTGTTTTAAGTAACAAATAAGTGTTAAAAATGAAAATAATAAGAAAATATAGAAATAATAAAATAACAGTAACAAGGCTAAATACAGGGGTTACGGGTACAGAGTCAATGTGATGAGTCACAAGTTAGTGGAGGTAATTGATGTAAGATGTACATTTAGGTAGAAGTGACTATGCATAGATAATAAACAGAGAGTAGCATAAAAATGGGGGACACACACAGCAAAAAAAGCCCAGGTAGCCATTTGATTAGCTGTTCAGCAGTCTTATGGCTTGGGGGTACAAGATGTTAAGTAGCAATTTGATTAGCTGTTCAGCAGTCTTATGGCTTGGGGGTACAAGATGTTGAGAAGCCATTTGATTAGCTGTTCAGCAGTCTTATGGCTTGGGGGTAGAAGATGTTGAGAAGCCATTTGATTAGCTGTTCTGCAGTCTTATGGCTTGGGGGTAGAAGATGTTGAGAAGCCATTTGATTAGCTGTTCAGCAGTCTTATGGCTTGGGGGTACAAGATGTTGAGAAGCCATTTGATTAGCTGTTCAGCAGTCTTATGGCTTGGGGGTACAAGATGTTGAGAAGCCATTTGATTAGCTGTTCAGCAGTCTTATGGCTTGGGGGTACAAGATGTTGAGAAGCCATTTGATTAGCTGTTCAGCAGTCTTATGGCTTGGGGGTACAAGATGTTGAGAAGCCATTTGATTAGCTGTTCAGCAGTCTTATGGCTTGGGGGTACAAGATGTTGAGAAGCCATTTGATTAGCTGTTCAGCAGTCTTATGGCTTGGGGATTAGCTGTTCAGCAGTCTTATGTACAAGATGAGAAGCCATTTGATTAGCTGTTCAGCAGTCTTATGGCTTGGGGGTACAAGATGTTGAGAAGCCATTTGATTAGCTGTTCAGCAGTCTTATGGCTTGGGGGTACAAGATGTTGAGAAGCCATTTGATTAGCTGTTCAGCAGTCTTATGGCTTGGGGGTACAAGATGTTGAGAAGCCATTTGATTAGCTGTTCAGCAGTCTTATGGCTTGGGGGTACAAGATGTTGAGAAGCCATTTGATTAGCTGTTCAGCAGTCTTATGGCTTGGGGGTACAAGATGTTGAGAAGCCATTTGATTAGCTGTTCAGCAGTCTTATGGCTTGGGGTACAAGATGTTGAGAAGCCATTTGATTAGCTGTTCAGCAGTCTTATGGCTTGAGAAGCCATTTGATTAGCTGGCAGTCTTATGGCAAGATGTTGAGAAGCCATTTGATTAGCTGTTCAGCAGTCTTATGGCTTGGGGGTACAAGATGTTGAGAAGCCATTTGATTAGCTGTTCAGCAGTCTTATGGCTTGGGGGTACAAGATGTTGAGAAGCCATTTGATTAGCTGTTCAGCAGTCTTATGGCTTGGGGGTACAAGATGTTAAGAAGCCATTTGATTAGCTGTTCAGCAGTCTTATGGCTTGGGGGTACAAGATGTTGAGAAGCCATTTGATTAGCTGTTCAGCAGTCTTATGGCTTGGGGGTACAAGATGTTGAGAAGCCATTTGATTAGCTGTTCAGCAGTCTTATGGCTTGGGGGTACAAGATGTTGAGAAGCCATTTGATTAGCTGTTCAGCAGTCTTATGGCTTGGGGGTACAAGATGTTGAGAAGCCATTTGATTAGCTGTTCAGCAGTCTTATGGCTTGGGGGTACAAGATGTTGAGAAGCCATTTGATTAGCTGTTCAGCAGTCTTATGGCTTGGGGGTACAAGATGTTGAGAAGCCATTTGATTAGCTGTTCAGCAGTCTTATGGCTTGGGGTACAAGATGTTGAGAAGCCATTTGATTAGCTGTTGATTAGCTGTTCAGCAGTCTTATGGCTTGGGGGTACAAGATGTTGAGAAGCCATTTGATTAGCTGTTCAGCAGTCTTATGGCTTGGGGGTACAAGATGTTGAGAAGCCATTTGATTAGCTGTTCAGCAGTCTTATGGCTTGGGGGTACAAGATGTTGAGAAGCCATTTGATTAGCTGTTCAGCAGTCTTATGGCTAGAAGATGTGAGAAGCCATTTGATTAGCTGTTCAAGATGGCTTACAAGATGAGAAGCCATTTGATTAGCTGTTCAGCAGTCATTTGATTAGCTGTTCAGCAGTCTTGGGGTACAAGATGTTGAGAAGCCATTTGATTAGCTGTTCAGCAGTCTTATGGCTTGGGGGTACAAGATGTTGAGAAGCCATTTGATTAGCTGTTCAGCAGTCTTATGGCTTGGGGGTACAAGATGTTGAGAAGCCATTTGATTAGCTGTTCAGCAGTCTTATGGCTTGGGGGTACAAGATGTTAAGAAGCCATTTGATTAGCTGTTCAGCAGTCTTATGGCTTGGGGATACAAGATGTTGAGAAGCCATTTGATTAGCTGTTCAGCAGTCTTATGGCTTGGGGGTACAAGATGTTGAGAAGCCATTTGATTAGCTGTTCAGCAGTCTTATGGCTTGGGGGTACAAGATGTTGAGAAGCCATTTGATTAGCTGTTCAGCAGTCTTATGGCTTGGGGGTACAAGATGTTGAGAAGCCATTTGATTAGCTGTTCAGCAGTCTTATGGCTTGGGGGTACAAGATGTTGAGAAGCCATTTGATTAGCTGTTCAGCAGTCTTATGGCTTGGGGTTAGAAGATGTTGAGAAGCCATTTGATTAGCTGTTCTGCAGTCTTGTGGCTTGGGGGTACAAGATGTTAAGAAGCAATTTGATTAGCTGTTCAGCAGTCTTGTGGCTTGGGGGTACAAGATGTTAAGAAGCCATTTGATTAGCTGTTCAGCAGTCTTATGGCTTGGGGGTACAAGATGTTGAGAAGCCATTTGATTAGCTGTTCAGCAGTCTTATGGCTTGGGGGTACAAGATGTTGAGAAGCCATTTGATTAGCTGTTCAGCAGTCTTATGGCTTGGGGGTACAAGATGTTGAGAAGCCATTTGATTAGCTGTTCAGCAGTCTTATGGCTTGGGGGTACAAGATGTTGAGAAGCCATTTGATTAGCTGTTCAGCAGTCTTATGGCTTGGGGGTACAAGATGTTGAGAAGCCATTTGATTAGCTGTTCAGCAGTCTTATGGCTTGGGGGTACAAGATGTTGAGAAGCCATTTGATTAGCTGTTCAGCAGTCTTATGGCTTGGGGGTACAAGATGTTGAGAAGCCATTTGATTAGCTGTTCAGCAGTCTTATGGCTTGGGGGTACAAGATGTTGAGAAGCCATTTGATTAGCTGTTCAGCAGTCTTATGGCTTGGGGTAGCAAGATGTTGAGAAGCCATTTGATTAGCTGTTCAGCAGTCTTATGGCTTGAGAAGCCATTTGATTAGCTGTTCAGCAGTCTTATGGCTTGGGGTACAAGATGTTAAGAAGCCATTTGATTAGCTGTTCAGCAGTCTTATGGCTTGGGGTACAAGATGTTGAGAAGCCATTTGATTAGCTGTTCAGCAGTCTTATGGCTTGGGGGTACAAGATGTTGAGAAGCCATTTGATTAGCTGTTCAGCAGTCTTATGGCTTGGGGGTACAAGATGTTGAGAAGCCATTTGATTAGCTGTTCAGCAGTCTTATGGCTTGGGGGTAGAAGATGTTGAGAAGCCATTTGATTAGCTGTTCAGCAGTCTTATGGCTTGGGGGTACAAGATGTTGAGAAGCCATTTGATTAGCTGTTCAGCAGTCTTATGGCTTGGGGGTACAAGATGTTGAGAAGCCATTTGATTAGCTGTTCAGCAGTCTTATGGCTTGGGGTACAAGATGTTGAGAAGCCATTTGATTAGCTGTTCAGCAGTCTTATGGCTTGGGGGTACAAGATGTTGAGAAGCCATTTGATTAGCTGTTCAGCAGTCTTATGGCTTGGGGGTAGAAGATGTTGAGAAGCTATTTGGTTAGCTGTTCAGCAGTCTTATGGCTTGGGGGTACAAGATGTTGAGAAGCCATTTGATTAGCTGTTCAGCAGTCTTATGGCTTGGGGTTAGAAGATGTTGAGAAGGCATTTGATTAGCTGTTCTGCAGTCTTGTGGCTTGGGGGTACAAGATGTTAAGAACCAATTTGATTAGCTGTTCAGCAGTCTTGTGGCTTGGGGGTACAAGATGTTAAGAAGCCATTTGATTAGCTGTTCAGCAGTCTTATGGCTTGGGGGTACAAGATGTTGAGAAGCCATTTGATTAGCTGTTCAGCAGTCTTATGGCTTGGGGTACAAGATGTTGAGAAGCCATTTGATTAGCTGTTCAGCAGTCTTATGGCTTGGGGATACAAGATGTTGAGAAGCATTTGATTAGCTGTTCAGCAGTTATGGCTTGGGGGTACAAGATGTTGAGAAGCCATTTGATTAGCTGTTGGCTTGGGGGTACAAGATGTTGAGAAGCCATTTGATTAGCTGTTCAGCAGTCTTATGGCTTGGGGGTACAAGCTGTTGAGAAGCCATTTGATTAGCTGTTCAGCAGTCTTATGGCTTGGGGGTACAAGATGTTGAGAAGCCATTTGATTAGCTGTTCAGCAGTCTTATGGCTTGGGGTTAGAAGATGTTGAGAAGCCATTTGATTAGCTGTTCAGCAGTCTTATGGCTTGGGGGTACAAGATGATTAGCTGAGAAGCCATTTGATTAGCTGTTCAGCAGTCTTATGGCTTGGGGTACAAGATGTTGAGAAGCCATTTGATTAGCTGTTCAGCAGTCTTATGGCTTGGGGGTACAAGATGAGAAGCCATTTGATTAGCTGTTCAGCAAGCCATTTGTTCAGATGGCCAAGATGTTGAGAAGCCATTTGATTAGCTGTTCAGCAGTCTTATGGCTTGGGGGTACAAGATGTTGAGAAGCCATTTGATTAGCTGTTCAGCAGTCTTATGGCTTGGGGGTACAAGATGTTGAGAAGCCATTTGATTAGCTGTTCAGCAGTCTTATGGCTTGGGGTTAGAAGATGTTGAGAAGCCATTTGATTAGCTGTTCAGCAGTCTTATGGCTTGGGGTACAAGATGTTAAGAAGCCATTTGATTAGCTGTTCAGCAGTCTTGTGGCTTGGGGGTACAAGATGTTAAGAAGCAGTCATTTGATTAGCTGTTCAGCAGTCTTATGGCTTGGGGTACAAGATGTTGAGAAGCCATTTGATTAGCTGTTCAGCAGTCTTATGGCTTGGGGGTACAAGATGTTGAGAAGCCATTTGATTAGCTGTTCAGCAGTCTTATGGCTTGGGGGTACAAGATGTTGAGAAGCCATTTGATTAGCTGTTCAGCAGTCTTATGGCTTGGGGGTACAAGATGTTGAGAAGCCATTTGATTAGCTGTTCAGCAGTCTTATGGCTTGGGGTACAAGATGTTGAGAAGCCATTTGATTAGCTGTTCAGCAGTCTTATGGCTTGGGGGTACAAGATGTTGAGAAGCCATTTGATTAGCTGTTCAGCAGTCTTATGGCTTGGGGGTACAAGATGTTGAGAAGCCATTTGATTAGCTGTTCAGCAGTCTTATGGCTTGGGGTACAAGATGTTGAGAAGCCATTTGATTAGCTGTTCAGCAGTCTTATGGCTTGGGGGTACAAGATGTTGAGAAGCCATTTGATTAGCTGTTCAGCAGTCTTATGGCTTGGGGGTACAAGATGTTGAGAAGCCATTTGATTAGCTGTTCAGCAGTCTTGTGGCTTGGGGGTACAAGATGTTGAGAAGCCATTTGATTAGCTGTTCAGCAGTCTTATGGCTTGGGGGTACAAGATGTTGAGAAGCCATTTGATTAGCTGTTCAGCAGTCAGTCTTTACAAGATGGCTTGGGGTAGCAAGATGTTGAGAAGCCATTTGATTAGCTGTTCAGCAGTCTTATGGCTTGGGGGTACAAGATGTTGAGAAGCCATTTGATTAGCTGTTCAGCAGTCTTATGGCTTGGGGGTACAAGATGTTGAGAAGCCATTTGATTAGCTGTTCAGCAGTCTTATGGCTTGGGGGTACAAGATGTTGAGAAGCCATTTGATTAGCTGTTCAGCAGTCTTATGGCTTGGGGGTAGAAGATGTTGAGAAGCCATTTGATTAGCTGTTCAGCAGTCTTATGGCTTGGGGGTACAAGATGTTGAGAAGCCATTTGATTAGCTGTTCAGCAGTCTTATGGCTTGGGGGTACAAGATGTTGAGAAGCCATTTGATTAGCTGTTCAGCAGTCTTATGGCTTGGGGGTACAAGATGTTGAGAAGCCATTTGATTAGCTGTTCAGCAGTCTTATGGCTTGGGGTTAGAAGATGTTGCATTTGATTAGCTGTTCTGCAGTCTTGTGGCTTGGGGGTACAAGATGTTAAGAAGCCATTTGATTAGCTGTTCAGCAGTCTTGTGGCTTGGGGGTACAAGATGTTAAGAAGCCATTTGATTAGCTGTTCAGCAGTCTTATGGCTTGGGGGTACAAGATGTTGATTAGAAGCCATTTGATTAGCTGTTCAGCAGTCTTATGGCTTGGGGGTACAAGATGTTGAGAAGCCATTTGATTAGCTGTTCAGCAGTCTTATGGCTTGGGGGTACAAGATGTTGAGAAGCCATTTGATTAGCTGTTCAGCAGTCTTATGGCTTGGGGGTAGAAGATGTTGAGAAGCCATTTGATTAGCTGTTCAGCAGTCTTATGGCTTGGGGGTACAAGATGTTGAGAAGCCATTTGATTAGCTGTTCAGCAGTCTTATGGCTTGGGGGTACAAGATGTTGAGAAGCCATTTGATTAGCTGTTCAGCAGTCTTATGGCTTGGGGTTAGAAGATGTTGAGAAGCCATTTGATTAGCTGTTCAGCAGTCTTATGGCTTGGGGGTACAAGATGTTGAGAAGCCATTTGATTAGCTGTTCAGCAGTCTTATGGCTTGGGGGTACAAGATGTTGAGAAGCCATTTGATTAGCTGTTCAGCAGTCTTATGGCTTGGGGGTACAAGATGTTGAGAAGCCATTTGATTAGCTGTTCAGCAGCTGTTCAAGATGTCATTTGATTAGCTGTTCAGCAGTCTTATGGCTTGGGGGTACAAGATGTTGAGAAGCCATTTGATTAGCTGTTCAGCAGTCTTATGGCTTGGGGGTACAAGATGTTGAGAAGCCATTTGATTAGCTGTTCAGCAGTCTTATGGCTTGGGGGTACAAGATGTTGAGAAGCCATTTGATTAGCTGTTCAGCAGTCTTATGGCTTGGGGTTACAAGATGTTGAGAAGCCATTTGATTAGCTGTTCAGCAGTCTTATGGCTTGGGGGTACAAGATGTTGAGAAGCCATTTGATTAGCTGTTCAGCAGTCTTATGGCTTGGGGGTACAAGATGTTGAGAAGCCATTTGATTAGCTGTTCAGCAGTCTTATGGCTTGGGGTACAAGATGTTGAGAAGCCATTTGATTAGCTGTTCAGCAGTCTTATGGCTTGGGGGTACAAGATGTTGAGAAGCCATTTGATTAGCTGTTCAGCAGTCTTATGGCTTGGGGGTACAAGATGTTGAGAAGCCATTTGATTAGCTGTTCAGCAGTCTTATGGCTTGGGGGTACAAGATGTTGAGAAGCCATTTGATTAGCTGTTCAGCAGTCTTATGGCTTGGGGGTACAAGATGTTGAGAAGCCATTTGATTAGCTGTTCAGCAGTCTTATGGCTTGGGGGTACAAGATGTTGAGAAGCCATTTGATTAGCTGTTCAGCAGTCTTATGGCTTGGGGGTACAAGATGTTGAGAAGCCATTTGATTAGCTGTTCAGCAGTCTTATGGCTTGGGGTACAAGATGTTGAGAAGCCATTTGATTAGCTGTTGAGAAGCCATTTGATTAGCTGTTGCAGCAGTCTTATGGCTTGGGGGTACAAGATGTTGAGAAGCCATTTGATTAGCTGTTCAGCAGTCTTATGGCTTGGGGTACAAGATGTTGAGAAGCCATTTGATTAGCTGTTCAGCAGTCTTATGGCTTGGGGGTACAAGATGTTGAGAAGCCATTTGATTAGCTGTTCAGCAGTCTTATGGCTTGGGGGTACAAGATGTTGAGAAGCCATTTGATTAGCTGTTCAGCAGTCTTATGGCTTGGGGGGGTACAAGATGTTGAGAAGCCATTTGATTAGCTGTTCAGCAGTCTTATGGCTTGGGGGTACAAGATGTTGAGAAGCCATTTGATTAGCTGTTCAGCAGTCTTATGGCTTGGGGGTACAAGATGTTGAGAAGCCATTTGATTAGCTGTTCAGCAGTCTTATGGCTTGGGGGTACAAGATGTTGAGAAGCAATTTGATTAGCTGTTCAGCAGTCTTGTGGCTTGGGGGTAGAAGATGTTGAGAAGCCATTTGATTAGCTGTTCAGCAGTCTTATGGCTTGGGGGTACAAGATGTTGAGAAGCCATTTGATTAGCTGTTCAGCAGTCTTATGGCTTGGGGGTACAAGATGTTGAGAAGCCATTTGATTAGCTGTTCAGCAGTCTTATGGCTTGGGGGTACAAGATGTTGAGAAGCCATTTGATTAGCTGTTCAGCAGTCTTATGGCTTGGGGGTACAAGATGTTGAGAAGCCATTTGATTAGCTGTTCAGCAGTCTTATGGCTTGGGGGTACAAGATGTTGAGAAGATGTTGAGAAGCCATTTGATTAGCTGTTCAGCAGTCTTATGGCTTGGGGGTACAAGATGTTGAGAAGCCATTTGATTAGCTGTTCAGCAGTCTTATGGCTTGGGGGTACAAGATGTTGAGAAGCCATTTGATTAGCTGTTCAGCAGTCTTATGGCTTGGGGGTACAAGATGTTGAGAAGCCATTTGATTAGCTGTTCAGCAGTCTTATGGCTTGGGGATTATTTGATTAGCTGTTCAGCAGTCTTATGGCTTGGGGGTAGAAGATGTTGAGAAGCCATTTGATTAGCTGTTCAGCAGTCTTATGGCTTGGGGGTACAAGATGTTGAGAAGCCATTTGATTAGCTGTTCAGCAGTCTTATGGCTTGGGGGTACAAGATGTTGAGAAGCCATTTGATTAGCTGTTCAGCAGTCTTATGGCTTGGGGGTACAAGATGTTGAGAAGCCATTTGATTAGCTGTTCAGCAGTCTTATGGCTTGGGGGTACAAGATGTTGAGAAGCCATTTGATTAGCTGTTCAGCAGTCTTATGGCTTGGGGGTACAAGATGTTGAGAAGCCATTTGATTAGCTGTTCAGCAGTCTTATGGCTTGGGGGTACAAGATGTTGAGAAGCCATTTGATTAGCTGTTCAGCAGTCTTATGGCTTGGGGGTACAAGATGTTGAGAAGCCATTTGATTAGCTGTTCAGCAGTCTTATGGCTTGGGGGTACAAGATGTTGAGAAGCCATTTGATTAGCTGTTCAGCAGTCTTATGGCTTGGGGGTACAAGATGTTGAGAAGCCATTTGATTAGCTGTTCAGCAGTCTTATGGCTTGGGGGTACAAGATGTTGAGAAGCCATTTGATTAGCTGTTCAGCAGTCTTATGGCTTGGGGGTACAAGATGTTGAGAAGCCATTTGATTAGCTGTTCAGCAGTCTTATGGCTTGGGGGTACAAGATGTTGAGAAGCCATTTGATTAGCTGTTCAGCAGTCTTATGGCTTGGGGGTACAAGATGTTGAGAAGCCATTTGATTAGCTGTTCAGCAGTCTTATGGCTTGGGGGTACAAGATGTTGAGAAGCATTTGATTAGCTGTTCAGCAGTCTTATGGCTTGGGGGTACAAGATGTTGAGAAGCCATTTGATTAGCTGTTCAGCAGTCTTATGGCTTGGGGTTAGAAGATGTTGAGAAGCCATTTGATTAGCTGTTCAGCAGTCTTATGGCTTGGGGGTACAAGATGTTAAGAAGCCATTTGATTAGCTGTTCAGCAGTCTTATGGCTTGAGAAGGGGTTAGTCTTAAGATGTTGAGAAGCCATTTGATTAGCTGTTCAGCAGTCTTATGGCTTGGGGGTACAAGATGTTGAGAAGCCATTTGATTAGCTGTTCAGCAGTCTTATGGCTTGGGGGTACAAGATGTTGAGAAGCCATTTGATTAGCTGTTCAGCAGTCTTATGGCTTGGGGGTACAAGATGTTGAGAAGCCATTTGATTAGCTGTTCAGCAGTCTTATGGCTTGGGGGTACAAGATGTTGAGAAGCCATTTGATTAGCTGTTCAGCAGTCTTATGGCTTGGGGTACAAGATGTTGAGAAGCCATTTGATTAGCTGTTCAGCAGTCTTATGGCTTGGGGTACAAGATGTTGAGAAGCCATTTGATTAGCTGTTCAGCAGTCTTATGGCTTGGGGGTACAAGATGTTGAGAAGCCATTTGATTAGCTGTTCAGCAGTCTTATGGCTTACAAGATGGGCCATTTGATTAGCTGTTCAAGATGTTGAGAAGCCATTTGATTAGCTGTTCAGCAGTCAGTCTTGAGAAGCCATTTGATTAGCTGTTCAGCAGTCTTATGGCAAGATGTTGAGAAGCCATTTGATTAGCTGTTCAGCAGTCTTATGGCTTGGGGGTACAAGATGTTGAGAACCAATTTGATTAGCTGTTCAGCAGTCTTGTGGCTTGGGGGTACAAGATGTTAAGAAGCCATTTGATTAGCTGTTCAGCAGTCTTATGGCTTGGGGGTACAAGATGTTGAGAAGCCATTTGATTAGCTGTTCAGCAGTCTTATGGCTTGGGGGTACAAGATGTTGAGAAGCCATTTGATTAGCTGTTCAGCAGTCTTATGGCTTGGGGGTACAAGATGCCATTTGATTAGAAGCCATTTGATTAGCTGTTCAGCAGTCTTATGGCTTGGGGGTACAAGATGTTGAGAAGCCATTTGATTAGCTGTTCAGCAGTCTTATGGCTTGGGGGTACAAGATGTTGAGAAGCCATTTGATTAGCTGTTCAGCAGTCTTATGGCTTGGGGGTAGAAGATGTTGAGAAGCCATTTGATTAGCTGTTCAGCAGTCTTATGGCTTGGGGGTACAAGATGTTGAGAAGCCATTTGATTAGCTGTTCAGCAGTCTTATGGCTTGGGGGTACAAGATGTTGAGAAGCCATTTGATTAGCTGTTCAGCAGTCTTATGGCTTGGGGTTAGAAGATGTTGAGAAGCCATTTGATTAGCTGTTCAGCAGTCTTATGGCTTGGGGGTACAAGATGTTAAGAAGCCATTTGATTAGCTGTTCAGCAGTCTTATGGCTTGGGGGTACAAGATGTTGAGAAGCCATTTGATTAGCTGTTCAGCAGTCTTATGGCTTGGGGGTACAAGATGTTGAGAAGCCATTTGATTAGCTGTTCAGCAGTCTTATGGCTTGGGGGTACAAGATGTTGAGAAGCCATTTGATTAGCTGTTCAGCAGTCTTATGGCTTGGGGGTACAAGATGTTGAGAAGCCATTTGATTAGCTGTTCAGCAGTCTTATGGCTTGGGGGTACAAGATGTTGAGAAGCCATTTGATTAGCTGTTCAGCAGTCTTATGGCTTGGGGGTACAAGATGTTGAGAAGCCATTTGATTAGCTGTTCAGCAGTCTTATGGCTTGGGGGTACAAGATGTTGAGAAGCCATTTGATTAGCTGTTCAGCAGTCTTTGGCTTGGGGGCTTGAGGGGTACAAGATGTTGAGAAGCCATTTGATTAGCTGTTCAGCAGTCTTATGGCTTGGGGTACAAGATGTTGAGAAGCCATTTGATTAGCTGTTCAGCAGTCTTATGGCTTGGGGGTACAAGATGTTGAGAAGCCATTTGATTAGCTGTTCAGCAGTCTTATGGCTTGGGGGTACAAGATGTTGAGAAGCCATTTGATTAGCTGTTCAGCAGTCTTATGGCTTGGGGGTACAAGATGTTGAGAAGCCATTTGATTAGCTGTTCAGCAGTCTTATGGCTTGGGGGTACAAGATGTTGAGAAGCCAGCTATTTGATTAGCTGTTCAGCAGTCTTATGGCTTGGGGGTACAAGATGTTGAGAAGCCAGTTGATTAGCTGTTCAGCAGTCTTATGGCTTGGGGTAGAAGATGTTGAGAAGCCATTTGATTAGCTGTTCAGCAGTCTTATGGCTTGGGGGTACAAGATGTTAAGAAGCCATTTGATTAGCTGTTCAGCAGTCTTATGGCTTGGGGGTACAAGATGTTGAGAAGCCATTTGATTAGCTGTTCAGCAGTCTTATGGCTTGGGGGTACAAGATGTTGAGAAGCCATTTGATTAGCTGTTCAGCAGTCTTATGGCTTGGGGTACAAGATGTTGAGAAGCCATTTGATTAGCTGTTCAGCAGTCTTATGGCTTGGGGGTACAAGATGTTGAGAAGCCATTTGATTAGCTGTTCAGCAGTCTTATGGCTTGGGGGTACAAGATGTTGAGAAGCCATTTGATTAGCTGTTCAGCAGTCTTATGGCTTGGGGGTACAAGATGTTGAGAAGCCATTTGATTAGCTGTTCAGCAGTCTTATGGCTTGGGGGTACAAGATGTTGAGAAGCCATTTGATTAGCTGTTCAGCAGTCTTATGGCTTGGGGGTACAAGATGTTAAGAAGCCATTTGATTAGCTGTTCAGCAGTCTTATGGCTTGGGGGTACAAGATGTTGAGAAGCCATTTGATTAGCTGTTCAGCAGTCTTATGGCTTGGGGGTACAAGATGTTGAGAAGCCATTTGATTAGCTGTTCAGCAGTCTTATGGCTTGGGGTACAAGATGTTGAGAAGCCATTTGATTAGCTGTTCAGCAGTCTTATGGCTTGGGGGTACAAGATGTTGAGAAGCCATTTGATTAGCTGTTCAGCAGTCTTATGGCTTGGGGTACAAGATGTTGAGAAGCCATTTGATTAGCTGTTCAGCAGTGGCTTTACAAGATGAGAAGCCATTTGATTAGCTGTTCAGCAGTCTTACAAGATGTTGAGAAGCCATTTGATTAGCTGTTCAGCAGTCTTATGGCTTGGGAGATGTTGAGAAGCCATTTGATTAGCTGTTCAGCAGTCTTATGGCTTGGGGGTACAAGATGTTGAGAAGCCATTTGATTAGCTGTTCAGCAGTCTTATGGCTTGGGGGTACAAGATGTTGAGAAGCCATTTGATTAGCTGTTCAGCAGTCTTATGGCTTGGGGGTACAAGATGTTGAGAAGCCATTTGATTAGCTGTTCAGCAGTCTTATGGCTTGGGGGTACAAGATGTTGAGAAGCCATTTGATTAGCTGTTCAGCAGTCTTATGGCTTGGGGGTACAAGATGTTGAGAAGCCATTTGATTAGCTGTTCAGCAGTCTTATTTGATTGAGAAGCATTTGATTAGCTGTTCAGCAGTCTTATGGCTTGGGGTACAAGATGTTGAGAAGCCATTTGATTAGCTGTTCAGCAGTCTTATGGCTTGGGGGTACAAGATGTTGAGAAGCCATTTGATTAGCTGTTCAGCAGTCTTATGGCTTGGGGTACAAGATGTTGAGAAGCCATTTGATTAGCTGTTCAGCAGTCTTATGGCTTGGGGGTACAAGATGTTGAGAAGCCATTTGATTAGCTGTTCAGCAGTCTTATGGCTTGGGGGTACAAGATGTTGAGAAGCCATTTGATTAGCTGTTCAGCAGTCTTATGGCTTGGGGGTACAAGATGTTGAGAAGCCATTTGATTAGCTGTTCAGCAGTCTTATGGCTTGGGGGTACAAGATGTTGAGAAGCCATTTGATTAGCTGTTCAGCAGTCTTATGGCTTGGGGTTACAAGATGTTGAGAAGCCATTTGATTAGCTGTTCAGCAGTCTTATGGCTTGGGGGTACAAGATGTTGAGAAGCCATTTGATTAGCTGTTCAGCAGTCTTATGGCTTGGGGGTACAAGATGTTGAGAAGCCATTTGATTAGCTGTTCAGCAGTCTTATGGCTTGGGGGTACAAGATGTTGAGAAGCCATTTGATTAGCTGTTCAGCAGTCTTATGGCTTGGGGGTACAAGATGTTGAGAAGCCATTTGATTAGCTGTTCAGCAGTCTTATGTCTTATGGCTTGGGGGTACAAGATGTTGAGAAGCCATTTGATTAGCTGTTCAGCAGTCTTATGGCTTGGGGGTACAAGATGTTGAGAAGCCATTTGATTAGCTGTTCAGCAGTCTTATGGCTTGGGGGTACAAGATGTTGAGAAGCCATTTGATTAGCTGTTCAGCAGTCTTATGGCTTGGGGGTACAAGATGTTGAGAAGCCATTTGATTAGCTGTTCAGCAGTCTTATGGCTTGGGGTACAAGATGTTGAGAAGCCATTTGATTAGCTGTTCAGCAGTCTTATGGCTTGGGGGTACAAGATGTTGAGAAGCCATTTGATTAGCTGTTCAGCAGTCTTATGGCTTGGGGGTACAAGATGTTGAGAAGCCATTTGATTAGTTGTTCAGCAGTCTTATGGCTTGGGGGTACAAGATGTTGAGAAGCCATTTGGACCAATACAGAGTAGAAATAAAGTGTTAATTTAACTCCTGTTGAGTTGAATTCAACACTTTTTCAGACAACATTTGGTCCCAGGCTACATAGTGTTAAAGTTACTCTACAGGTATTGTCACCTTCTCTGAGTTATTTTGACTCAAAATGGTGTTAAAATTCCACTGAATTGAGTTGGATTTACACTGTAATGACTGCATCATTTTACTTTCCGATTTATTTCCCACACAAGAGCTCATTGACTCCTCACATGGTTAAAATAAGTCAACCCTGTCATTTTTACACACCCTTTTTTACTGTTTGGTGTGTTAGGAGTGTCACCGCTGGTAGAACAATACATGTAAAATGCTGAGTAGCATAGGCAGCTGGAACCTGTGAAGCTAAATTAAGAAACACAGAGAGAGAGAGAAGCAACATGATCATGCAAAGTCTTTATTCATCTTATAAACGCACATATAATCATTACAATCTTACATACTTTGTAGATAACATATTCAATAGAGATTATCACTATGTCAATATCATGAAATATCACAATTTGTCCATATATGTGCATAAATTGCCAAAATTCAAATAAAATATATACTTGTTTTACATCTAATGTATTTGCCCATAAACCACATAATTCTATATCAATTGGGGTTTACATTTTAATTTAAAACGTTTTTAAATCTGATTATTTGTTGTACAAAAGAAAGGTTTTGCTAACCTGTATTGACGCAGCGTCCTCTCTTCTGGGGTGTGGTTGTGTCTGTCACTGGTGCTGTGATAATACTGTATAGTCAAATCTCTGCCTGACCTGCCCTGCTCTGACACACCTGAGACACGTGAACGTGGTCATTTAGACTACGATGCATCCAAATTGGCACCCAGTTCCCTATGGGGCCTGGTCAAAAGTAGTGCACTATAGAGGGTATAGGGTGCCATTTCAGACGTCGACTAGAGCACCAACAAGAGGAGTGTCAGTTTATAGGCAAATAAGATGCACTCTTGGTTTAAAGCAGGTATGTGACAACTTGGTCAGCCAAGACCCTCTTAAAAAAACTACAAATAATAATAAACTAAAGAAGAAACAACACATTTCACTCCAAATAACAAGTGAGCAGTTTTGTTTTGAGAAAGAGTAATAAAGGGACATCCTTTGGGTAACAAACTACTGTGAAACAAAATGAAAATTTGGAGGTATTTTATTGTAAGTATAGATTAAACAAGCTGTTCAAAAATCTAAATTGATTTACAATCAACGATTAAAGATAAACATCTTCAGTTTCGATCTGCTCTCGATGGGCCTGATTAGAGATTAGACTCAGCTTCCCAACAGACCTGGGTTCAAATGCTAATTTACATATTTGACATGTTTTGAACTTTGCTCTAAACCAGGGCTGTTCAATTCTGGTCCTGGAAGACAGAAACACTTCTGTTTTTTCTTTCTACCTGGTAGTTAATTGCACTCAACTGGTGTCCCAAGTCTGAAATAGTCCCTTATTAGAAGGTGATGATGAAAACCAGAAGTGTTTAGTTCTTCTAGGACCGACATTGAAAAGCCCTGATCTAGATGAAGGTGGGAGGAGGGTAAATTTGCTCCTAAACACTAATCTTGGCTCAGTTTATAATTTTTCCCAAAAACGGTTAAGGTTAGGATTGGGGTAAGGCATGCTTCTCAGATTTCCCAATCTAAGTTTCTGTCTATGAAAATAATGAAGAGGTTCAAATAAATGTGAGACCTTGTGTCACCTCTTCCTCAGAGACCTCTGATACAGGGCAGTTTCCCAGTCCTGTGGGGATAGGGGAGGGGCTGCACCAACCCACAAGCACAAGAGAAGAACATGGAAACACTGTCGACGACACAGTATACATAATCCTTTATGTTTCCAAACAGGAAGTGCATGATGATGAACGGGAGCAGGCACATTCTTCCACTGAGTCCACTCTCCTCCTCCCCTTCATCCTCCTTTTCTCTCAATCTCTCCCTGCTCGGACTCGGGGTGCTTCAAGATGAGGAGGATGGAAAGGCTGCAGAACAGATCAACTATCACCAAGAGGATGTTTGATCCAGAAACAGGAACTCAGGGAGGTACGTGTCAAAAACAGGTGAACGATGCTTCATCTCTTTAGTCCATTGTCACCGACCCCACCGTGTACTCCATGGATTTGAACTTCTGGAAGACCACAGGGTGGACTACCGCTAGGAAGCGCTCAAAACATATACAGCAGTAGAACGGGGGGCGGCTGCAGTAGACGACGGCATAAGGGAAGACGATGGTTTCTACCTAGTGTAGAAGGTCAGAGACGAGAAGTGGACAGTGCTTACGACCAGAAATCACAGGCAGAAGATGAGCTCGGTGGCGGCCATGTTTAAAATGACGATCTCAGTGACAAAGAGTTGACATTAGCGGTCAGCTACATGACGCATGAGAAGATGGGTATGCCGAGCACAAAGTAGACCATGCTGATGGATACTTAAACAGGAAGGTTACTGGCTCGGAAATCCTAGCGTTTTCAGAGGAATAGGAAGAGACATTTCCACTGGGGAATTAATATTTTCAGAGGTAGGACTGGAGAGAATGAAATATTACTTTTATTTCAGTATGCATGGCAGCTAAATGATGAATATGTTTACATCAGGAAATCTAAGAAAATTAAATAAATCAAGAAAGGTAAGCAGATAGCTAATCAATGAAGTTCAGAAGTAATGGATGGATCATGGATTAGGGGTGAAGATGGAGAGCGATAGCTCTCCATCTTGAGAAGATGAGAATTCTATACCATGATCTATTAGTGCGAATTCATATCACTAAAATTGTTTATTGGTGGAAGAAAATATCCCCCTTTCCTTCTCTGAAGTATGAAGATAGTTTAACCCTTGTGTGGTGTTCGGGTCTGTGGGACCAATTTTCAATGTCTGCTAAAATAAAAATGAGACAATTAATATTTTTGTTCAACCTGAGACTCATTGGCCTTGGCTCATTTTATGTGAAGAACATGTAAAATAACACATTTTCATTGAGTTCACACTGTGCACCCTCATACACATTTATATTACATATGTTGTCTTCGGGTCAACATATGGACCCGAGGGTGTTAAAAGTGGGGAAAAGTATGTGTGTAGGTGAAAACTAGTGAAAATGAAAAAAAGGTTTGCTGTGTGCCTTCACTCTGTCTTCCTCCTTCCTGGTTCTGCTGTTTCAACATAGCACCAAGAACATGTCTGTCTCCCTGCTTGTCTGCCTGTCTCACACTTTTCTCGCGCTCTTTACCCTTTGTAGGGTGTAAAACTACAAAATGTCTTGCGGGAACCTGCACAATGTTATTACAATACATTATGTCGACACATTATATTGATATATTGTATAAAACAATCTGTATATTCCCTCACTCTACCCCAGCCAGGTGCAAATTCGGTGAGGGACAAAACAGTTAAATAGCTTTGCATGTGTGGCTCCTTACTACAATTGGTATGACAAGAATTTTCTCAGCTCTGGGGGCCCTAGAAATAACTTTTGCAGAGAGGGAAGCAAGTGTGGAAGGAGGGTCTTCCGCTTTGGAAGATGAAGAATTTTCCGAATATGAGAATCATTCAATTCGTTCTAACAGTGAGTTAGAACAAGAGGATGAGATTGACCCTCTACCAGCTCATCAGCAGCCTGCAGGAGGAGGAATATGGATGGTGAAATAGAATGGTCATCTTGCTCAAGGAAGGAGCCACCCCGCATGGCTGCCAACATGATAAGGATGCAACCAGGGCCATCGCGGATGGTGGTTACTCATCTGCAGGACATAGAGTCTTCTTTTGAACTGTTCATACCAGGCAACATCCAGAAAAAACTTCTGGACCTCACTAATTTGGAGGGGCGACTGCAGGAGGCTGGCCTTTAAGGCAGAGTTCCTCTGCCCAGTGGCTGTGTTCTTTTGCCCATCTTAAACCTCTTGGAACTCCCCATCCCGGATCCGGGATCGTGACTAAAGCCTCAGGCTCATTAGCATAACGCAACGTTAACGATTTCTGAAAATCGCAAATAAAATGAAAATAATGCGTCTGCTCTCAAGCTTAGCCTTTTCTTAACAACACTGTCATCTCAGATTTTCAAAATATGCTTTTGAACCATAGAAATTGACTAATTTGTGTAAGAGTATGCAAAGCTAGCATAGCATTTTGAGTAGCATTTAGCACGCAACATTTTCACAAAAACCAGATAACCAAATAAATAAAATCATTTACCTTTGAAGAGCTTCTGATGTTTTCAATGAGGAGACTCTCAGTTACATACCAAATGCGCAGTTTTTCCTGAAAGCGTCTGTGTGTAGGAGAAATCGTTCCGTTTTCTACATTGCGTCTGGCTACCGAAACGAACCGAAAATTCAGTCACCTACAATCAAACTTTTTCCGAATTAACTACATAATATCGACCGAAACATGGCAAACGTTGTTTGGAATAAATCCTCAAGGTGTTTTTTCACATATCTCTTCATTGATATATCGTTCGTGGAAGCTTGCTTTCCTCTCTGAATCCCATGGAAAAATACTGGCAGCTGACTTTTGCGCACCAATTTCGGCGCAGGACACCGGGCGGACACCGACACCTGGTAAATGTGGTCTCTTATGGTCAATCTTCCAATGATCTGCCTACAAATACGTCACAATGCTGCAGACACCTTGGGGAAACGACAGAAAGGGTTGACTCACTCCTCTCGCATTCACAGCCATATAAGGAGACAATGGAAAACAGAGCCTCAAAAATCCTGCTCATTTCCTGGATGCCGTCTCATCTTGGTTTTGCCTTTCTAGGGCACGCACAGAAAATATCTTGGTAGTTCTGGACACGTCAGAGTATTTTCTTTCGAAAGCTATCAATTATATGCATAGTCGAGCATCTTTTTGTGACAAAATATCTTGTTTAAAACGGGAACGTTTTTCATCCAAAAATGAAATAGCGCCCCCATAGCATCAAGAGGTTAATCTTTTATTTTTATTTGCCAGTCTAAAATATGGCTTTTTTTTTGCAACTTTGCCTAGAAGGCCAGCATCCCAATGTCGCCTCTTCACTGTTGACATTGAGATTGGTGTTTTGCGGGTACTATTTAATGAAGCTGCCAGTTGAGAACTTGTGAGGCGTCTGTTTCTCAAACTAGACACTTCTATGTACTTGTCGTCTTGCTCTGTTGTGCACCGGGGCCTCCCACTCCTCTTTCTATTCTGGTTAGGGCCAGTTTGCACTGTTCTATGAAGAGAGTAGTAAACAGCATTGTACCAGATCTTCAGTTTCTTGACAATTTCTTGCATGAAATAGCCTTGATTTCTCAGAAGAAGAATAGACTGACAAGTTTTTGAAGAAAGTTAAATGTTTCCTGGCCAATTCAAAAATAAGGACATGTCTAAGTGACCATAACCTTTTGGACAATGGTATATATACAGTGCCTTGCGAAAGTATTCGGCCCCCTTGAACTTTGCGAACTTTTGCCACATTTCAGGCTTCAAACATAAAGATATAAAACTGTATTTTTTTGTGAATAATCAACAACAAGTGGGACACAATCATGAAGTGGAACGACATTTATTGGATATTTCAAACTTTTTTAACAAATCAAAAACTGAAAAATTGGGCGTGCAAAATTATTCAGCCCCTTTACTTTCAGTGCAGCAAACTCTCTCCAGAAGTTCAGTGAGGATCTCTGAATGATCCAATGTTCTGCTGCACCACCCCTTGTGATCGAGAGCGGGGCATTTACCATTCATTGTAATCAGAGGGCTCATATAAATACTATGCATGCCAGACACTCTTGGCTAATAGTTGAGGAGAGACTGACTGTATCACTTCTTGTTTTTCTAAGAAACATTCAAGTGTTGGAAATTCAAATTGTTTGCATAGTCAATCTACACAAGGCACTGAGACACAAACTTACCCCACCAGACATGCCACAATGGGTATTTTCACAGTCCCCAGGTCCAGAGTCATCGAAATGTACAGTATTATATCTCATATAGTGAACGAGCAAAACTGGTTTAAAAACAACAAATTAAACAACACCTCACAGTACAACCCTTTTCCCCATGTGACATACTTGTGTATTTGTACTGACATGTATGTGCAATTGATAGATGCACACACACACACACACACACACACACACACACACACACACACACACACACACACACACACACACACACACACACACACACACACACACACACACAACACACACACACACACACACACACACACACACACACACACACACACACACACACACACACACACACACACACACACACACACCACCATGTTCATGTTTGTAAATGTATGTTAACTGTAAAGTATTTTTGTCTGTAATGCATTCTTCATTAAACGTCAGACCCCAGTAAAAGTAGCGGTCACCATTGACGTCGGTTAATGAGTGTCCTAATAAATTTAACCTCTTACATCTATGGGGGCGCTATTTCATTATTGGATAAAAAAACGTGCCCGTTTTAGCTCAATATTTTGTCACAAAAAGATGCTCGACTATGCATATAACTGACAGCTTTGGAAAAAGAACACTCTAACGTTTCCAAAACTGCAAAGATATTGTCTGTGAGTGCCCCAGAACTGATGCTACAGGCGAAACCAAGATGAAACTTCAAACAGGAAATGAGCAGGATTTTTGAGGCTCTGTTTTTCATTGTCTCCTTATATGGCTGTGAATGCGCAAGGAATGAGCCTGCCCGATCTATCGTTTCCCCAAGGTGTCTGCAGCATTGTGACGTATTTGTAGGCATATCATTGGAAGATTGACCATAAGAGACTACATTTGCCAGGTGTCCGCCCGGTGTCCTCCGTTGAAATTGGTGCGTCATCTTCAACTGCACGTCTTTTTCCAAGCGATTCAGAGGAGAAAGTAGACATCCACGAACGATATATCAATGAAGAGATATGTGAAAAACACCTTGAGGATTGATTCTAAACAGCGTTTGCCGTCTTTCAGTCGATATTATGGAGTTAATTTGGAAAACAGTTTGCCGTTTTGATGACTGAATTTTCGTTTTTTTTTGGTTCCCAAACGTGATGTACAAAACGGAGCGATTTCTCCTACACAAAGAATCTTTCAAGAAAAACTGAACATTTGCTATGTAACTGAGAGTCTCCTCATTGAAAACATCCGAAGTTCTTCAAAGGTAAATGATTTTATTTGAATCCTTTTCTGGTTTTTGTGCAAATGTTGCCCGCTAAATGCTATGCTAGCTTGAGAGCTAGCACAGTCATTTAATTTCATTTGCGATTATCATAAATAGTTAACGTTACGTTATGTTAATGAGCTTGAGGCTATAACTGGATACAGGTTTTTTTCATAGCCAAACGTGAACAAAACGGAGCGATTTGTCCTACCCAAATAATATTTTTTGAAAAACTGAACATTTGCTATCTAACTGAGAGTCTCCTCATTGAAAACATCTGAAGTTCTTCAAAGGTAAATGATTTTATTTGAATGGTTTTCTTGTTTTTGTGGAAATGTTGCTGGCTGAATTCTAGGCTTATAGCTATGCTAGCTATCAATACTCTTACACAAATGCTTGTTTAGCTATGGTTGAAAAGCATATTTTGAAAATCTGAGATGACAGTGTTGTTAACAAAAGTCTAAGCTTGAGAGCAAATATATTTATTTCATTTCATTTGCGATTTTCATGAATAGTTAACGTTGCGTTATGCTAATGAGGTTGAGGCTATAAATAGGATCCCGGATCCGGGATTGCTCGACGCAAGAAGTTAAGTTGATTATTTTTGCAAATATAATTATTTTTCCATGTTGAATCTATGTCATCATTGTAATGGTTGTCGTCGGGAGAAGAAGGTGAGGACCAAGGTGCAGCGTGGTAAGTGTCCATAATGTTTATTTAAAGACATAAACTGAACACTGAAATACAAAACAATAAAGTGAACGAACGGCAACCGAAACAGTACCGTGTGGCCCAAACACTCACACGGAAACAAACACCCATAAACCAACAGTGAAACCCAGGCTACCTAAGTATGATTCTCAATCAGAGACAACTAACAACACCTGCCTCTGAACCATACTTGGCCGAACACAAAAACTAACATAGAAAACAAACATAGACTGCCCACCCCAACTCACGCCCTGACCATACTAAAACAAAGAATAAAATAACAGAACTATGGTCAGAACGTGCCAGTACCCCCCCCCCCCCCCCCCCCCCAAATGTGCGGACTCCGGCCGCAAAACCTGAACCTATAGGGGAGGGTCTGGGTGGGCGTCTGTCCGCTGTGGCGGCTCTGGCACGGGACGTGGACTCCACTTCACCATAGTTTTTGTCCGCCTCCTCAAATGCACCCTTGGCCTCTTATGAGCGGCGACCCTCACCGCCGACCTCGGACTGGGGACCCTTGCCACTGGTCCCGAATGGACGGGAGATTCCAACAGCGCCGGACAGGCGAGGAGACTCCGGTGGCGCCGGACAGGCGGGAGACTCCGGCTGCTCCGGAGTGAGTGACGGCTCCGGCGGCTCCTGGTTGACTGACGGCTCCGGCGGCTCCTGGCTGACTGGCGGCTCCAGCGCTCCTGGCTGACTGGCGTCTCCGGCGGCTCCGGAGTGACGGGAGACTCTGGCAGATCAGAACAGACTGGAGCCTCTGGCAGATCAGGACAGACGGGAGACTCTGGCATCTCCAGATCTGAGTGACGGCTCCGGCGGCTCCGGGGAGACCTGGCAGCTCGGCTCCGGCGGCTCCTGGCCGGCGGCTCCGGAGTGACGGGAGACTCTGGCAGATCAGAACAGACTGGAGCCTCTGGCAGATCAGGACAGACGGAGACTCTGGCACTCTGGCATCTCCAGAGTGACGGGAGACTCTGGCAGCTCCGGAGTGACGGGAGACTCTGGCAGCTCCGGAGTGACGGAGAGCAGCTCCGGAGGACGGGAGCTCCGGAGTGACGGGAGACTCTGGCTGAGCTGGGCAGGAGGAAGGCTCTGGCAGTGCTGGACAGGCGCGAGCACCTGTATGGAGGAGACGGAGAGACAGCCTGGTGCGGGGGCTGCCACCGGAGGGCTGGTGCGTGGAGGTGGCACCGGATAGACTGGACCGTGAAGGCGCACTGGAGCTCTTGAGCACCGAGCCTGCACAACCTTACCTGGTTGAATGACCCCGTAGCCCGGCCAGTGCGGCGAGGTGGAATAGCCCGCACTGGGCTGTGCTGGCGAACCGGGGACACCATGCGTAAGGCTGGTGCGATGTACGCCGGCCCGAGGGGACGCACTGGAGACCAGATGCGCGGAGCCGGCTTCATGGCACCTGGCTCCATGCCCACTCTAGCCCGGGCCGATACGAGGAGCTGGGATGTACCGCATCGGGCTAAGCACGCGTACTGTGGACACTGTGTGCTCCACCGCATAACACGGTGCCTGACCAGTACGACGCCCCCCCTCTCCACAGTAAGCACGGGAAGTTGGCGCAGGTCTCCTACCAGCCTTAGCCACACTCCCCGTGAGCCCTCCCCCAAGACATTTTGGGGCTGCCTCTTGGGCTTCATTCTGCGCCGCCGTGCTGACTTCATTCGCCGGTATCCCTCCTCACACTGCTCCAGAGAATCCCAGGCGGGCTCTGGCACTCTCCCTGGGTCGACCAACCACCTGTCCATCTCCTCCCTAGTAGTGACATAGTCCAGATCTCGCTCCCATGTCCAGGAGTCCTGATATCGCTGCCTCTCCTGCTGCTGCTGCTGCCCGTTACCATGCTGCTTGGTCCTTTAGTGGTGGGTGTTTCTGTAAGGGTTGTCGTCGGCGGAAGAAGGTGAGGACAAAGGTGCAGCGTGGTATAATGTTTATTTAAAGACATAAACTGAACACTGAAATACAAAACAATAAAGTGAACGAATTAAAACCGAAACAGTACCGTGTGGCCCAAACACTGACACGGAAACAAACACCCACAAACCAACAGTGAAACCCAGGCTACCTAAGTTTGATTCTCAATCAGAGACAACTAACAACACCTGCCTCTGACTGCCCACCCCAACTCACGCCCTGACCATACTAAAACAAAGAATAAAATAACAGAACTATGGTCAGAACGTGACAATCATATAGGTTTTATAGGTTAAAATAAACGTCAATTCAGCCAGTTTTTGTCCAGTGGGTTACTCCTTCAGAGACAGTTACAATAACTAAAATACTATGTTGGCTGTCATGCAAACGACCAATACAAACATCAGGCAGGTCCCAATAATCATGGAAGCTAATGTTTTAATGCAATGGGTCCCGTTTGGGTTTGAATGTTTCATAGTGGTTAAACAATTAGCCAAGCCATGTGCATTCTATACTGAAGGGGGACACATATTTGCTGACATTGTGTAATCATAAGTGAGGGACAGACAAGGACCTGAACTGTTGAATCAGATTTGCTTTATTCCACACTTCTTTTTAAAACATACAGCAATACATTTCAATATAGAACACCACTCAATAGTTAGAGAAGCAACTGCTATCCAAGATGTAAAACAAGTTAAAAGATTATTTAGAAAGATAAAATAGTGGTATATACAGTCACTAGGGGGTTACAATGTGTCAAAACAAGCAAAATAGTAGCATATAACTGTGAGCATGAGGTTATAGTAAAATCTCACAATTTGTCTCCCTAATTTCACAGAGATTAACAGCTATACAACAACAATTGAATGGCAATTTCACACACACATCAATCAACCCATTTACCCTTCTGTACACACTGTTTAATTGAACCATAAACAACTTATTACAAGAAGTCAAAACCTCTAAATAGCATGAACAATATGATTAAAGGGAATGGAACAGAATGGTAACCTGATAAATTCAAGACAACCTTTCCCCTACAGTGTAGGTATCCTTCTGTTTATCCCAAGATGCAGGGCAGTTTTCCAAGCCCTGCGGAGGGAGAGGAGGGGCTGAGTAAAGCTAACTAACTCGCTGAAATTAAAAGTAAGAGGGGTCACAATGGAACTTAAGGAGATCAAAGAAGTTTTTAGTTCAGCATCAAGGTCAGCAGGATGATCTGGATGGAAGGGAAGGCTCTCTTCTCCATCATTTTACCTCCCTCCTCTGTTTCACTCTCTCTCTCCTTCCCTCCATCCCCTGGACCAGTCCTGCTCATCACCAACAGTAAGAAGACACTGCAGAACATGTCGATAGACAGAACCGGGGTGAAGATACCAGCATTGAATTTGATGCTGCCATGGGCAGCACCCTTTGACACAAGGAAGCAAAGTGTCAGCAACCATGCTATGATCACACATGCCACCCTGTGCCTTAGGAGTCTGTACTTGAGGAAGACTACAGGCTGGACAACAGCCAGGTAACACTCCCCACAGATGCATCACTGGAAAACTGAGACCTTATGGGATCAGGAGGAGTTTGGTTCATGTCCTCGGTTACTTTACTCTCTGAATAACAGGAAGAGCTGCATTCTAAGATAAAGAGGGAGAGAGAAAAACAAGAGGAGAGATAATTAGTGGATCTGAAGAAGTAGAACAATTCGTGTAAATAAGTTTAATCATCACAGAAATAGAGGTGAAATACTCAGAGATAGACAATGTTATTGTTACGAACTGATAGAGGTTACTGGGGGATTTCAAGAAAAGGTAAGACAGAGTTTTCACTGTACCTGCTGTTGATTCATCTTATCGGAGAAGAATGAGTGTGTATACCTCTGTCCAGGGGTTAGGGTTTGGCTTCTACAGTATGCTATGAAGATCACTCCAAACAAGATTATACTTAGCTAGACTAGATCATAGTTGACTGATGTATTGACTTGGTATTGACGTGCATCTGCCATTAAAATAGCCACATTTACAGGGATAGTTCATGATGTTTTTTGCTAGTTCCGGGAGTGAAATGAACTCATGGATAACATTTGTATATATCTGAGTCCAATATGATCCAATGCTAACTTGCTAAACACAAATATGGGAAGTCATAAAAATGGTATCCAGAGTTCATCTGACTCTCGGGAAGTAGAGAAAGGCCTCAATCTCCCTCATTAAAGGCCTCATTCTATCTCCCTCATTAAAGGCCTCATTCTATCTATCTCAATAAAGGCCTCATTCTATCTACCTCATTAAAGGCCTCATTCTATCTACCTCATTAAAGGCCTCATTCTATCTACCTCATTAAAGGCCTCATTCTATCTACCTCATTAAAGGCCTCATTCTATCTATCTCATTAAAGGCCTCATTCTATCTACCTCATTAAAGGCCTCATTCTATCTATGTCATTAAAGGCCTCATTCTATCTACCTCATTAAAGGCCTCATTCTATCTACCTCATTAAAGGCCTCATTCTATCTACCTCATTAAAGGCCTCATTCTATCTACCTCATTAAAGGCCTCATTCTATCTCCTTCATTAAAGGCCTCATTCTATCTACCTCAATAAAGGCCTCATTCTATCTACCTCATTAAAGGCCTCATTCTATCTACCTCATTAAAGGCCTCATTCTATCTCCCTCATTAAAGGCCTCATTCTATCTACCTCAATAAAGGCCTCATTCTATCTACCTCAATAAAGGCCTCATTCTATCTATCTCAATAAAGGCCTCATTCTATCTCCCTCATTAAAGGCCTCATTCTATCTACCTCAATAAAGGCCTCATTCTATCTATCTCAATAAAGGCCTCATTCTATCTACCTCATTAAAGGCCTCATTCTATCTACCTCATTAAAGGCCTCATTCTATCTACCTCATTAAAGGCCTCATTCTATCTACCTCATTAAAGGCCTCATTCTATCTACCTCATTAAAGGCCTCATTCTATCTACCTCATTAAAGGCCTCATTCTATCTACCTCATTAAAGGCCTCATTCTATCTACCTCATTAAAGGCCTCATAAAGCCTCATTACCAAAGTCCTGAACTATCCATTTAACGTCAGGAAGATTCTGTTTTTACCAGTCTGGATGGAACCTAATGACTTTTTAGGAGTGTGTACCGTCTGGGTTAGAATGTTGAGCAACGATGACAGTATTAGCCAAGTCTCATGCACTTTCAGTCCCCATACAAATGAACAAAATGTTGTCATCTTTGTGACAGAGAGACAAGGAACCTAAATTCAGTGGAAAACATACCATGATGATCAAAACAATCATGACTTAACGCTGATGCTAAATGATTGGGCCTAATTAAAAACATATCCACCCAATCCTAATATAAATTGTATAATTCATCAAACGAACCACATTCAATATAAATGCTAAATGAATTGTCCGAATCCCCTATCTTGCCTTCCCTTCCTAATACTAATTGTATAAACTCAACATTCACTATAAATGCTAAACAATATGAAGCTATAGTTAACAACAACTCTAAGGGTAACGTACAGTATCTCACAAAATTATATTGCTACATGCCACCAGATAAAATAAACAAAAACAATAAAAGTACAATCTATTTTATGCCTATTCCTTGTCTATGTATGTTTAACCTACAGTTGCAGGCACTAAGAAGTTAGGCTGCGCCTCGGTGTTGCTAGAAGAATAGTAGTTAAATGTGTATTTAACACAACGCTCCACCATCATTTAGCCATTTAGTTTGTCACAAAAACCTGTACTTTTAGTGCCCACAACTGTCAGTCTAACGTGTCTCTGTCCCTCTTGGACATGGCAGCCTTCCCTCTCTGTAGAGGTGCATCAGGGGTGAGACCAGGATACTAAAGATGTTAATGATTATTAACAAGGGGAAGATATTGCAGAAGTAAACAAGACTAGATAACAGAGCGGTCCAACCAACAACCACCGGGATGGAGCTCGCCAAGATGATCACCAGGTTGGTTAAGACGATCCTAAAAGCTCTCATCTTATGTGGGTCTGTCGTCCTCTGCTTCTTCTCTCCCCCTCTGCCCCCCTCTACCTCTCCTGGACCAGGCTGCTTCAGCACACGCAGGATGAAGAAGCAGCAGAGAGAAATGACAGCCACCCCAAGGCAATAGACACTACTGATTACATAATTTCCAGCTTCATCATGACCCATTGTAGTGATAGGAGAACATGCAAATGCGAGAGACAACAGCCAGACCAGGGTTGAACACGCCACCCTGTACCTCCGGAGTCTGTACTTGAGGAAAGCCACAGGTTGGGCCACCGCCAGGTATCTCTCCACACAGATGCAGCTCTGGAGCAGGGGCCTGCAGGTCCAGACGAGGTAAAACAGGACATTAGCATTATTCCGTAACATGACGTCCTTGCTGAGTAAGTAGGTGGTCACCTCAATGACACCCTCGACACAGAACACCAGCTCCACTGCAAACAGGTTAACAGGGAAGACCTGGGTGGGTTTGACACCTCCAGAGAGACTTCCACTCAGAGAGAGCCAGAGGCACCAGACCAGAGCTGGCGTCCCCAGTAGGAAGCACAGGGCCTGGACAGCATGGGCAAGCACTGGCGCAACATAGCCCTGGTCCAAGCAAACATCCCATCTGTCAAAGTAAGTGTGATTTCCTGAAGAGGCATTCATCCTTTTGGAACAAGAGATATGAGAGAGGGAAGATCACACGATTCATGACTTATTGATTCAATATATTGTTGGCAAAAAAAACTTATTGATGCAAACATACATAAAAAATATTTGGATACATGTAAGTCTCCTCTTATGTCAGTCTAGACATTGTGAATTGTCTCAGAAAGTCTGAATGAAAACATGAAGAGGAGAGGTAAAACATTTAGGCTCAATAAGGTTAAAATGTAAAATAACCTACCTTAGTTGGTTTGGTAACTCAGACGTTGCTTTATGAAATTCGTACTTCTCTCTCCAGGAGAACTCTGAGACCAACCCGATGGTACAACACCTACATGTATGAGTGACTTTAGCCAAAGCTCTCTGTCCTGTGTTCTTCCTCACAAGTCACGTGTTGTGTTATTTACATAAACACGTTGATGGGAGTTGATGTATTGAGCACCATTGTATAACTCGTTTACTGCAAGTCATTTTATTTGACTAGAAATCCTATCAAAGTGTGTCATGAACAAAACACAGAAATGCATATGCTGCAAACACACTGCACGCACACACACACGCACACACACGCACGCACACACACACACACACACACACACACACACACACACACACACACACACACACACACACACACACACACACACACACACACACACACACACACACACACACACACACACACATGCACACAAACACCTGCTCAGGGATTTGCATTCTGGCATTGTAGGAAATATAAGCATCATCACTCATATTACTCAGCACCTGTCTGTCCCAGCCACAGGTTAACCCAGCCACCTGCAAGGCCTGACTCTTTCACCCTCCATAATCAAATCATGTGTGCTTCAGACCTACACTGTATTAGTCTGTTGTTTTGATTCAGGATCTCTCTCTAATTGCATAGTGTAAACAGTATAGGTCAGGATTCCCCAATAGGTGGCCATGGGCAATTATTTTTATTTGTCAATAAAATGATTTTCTTTATTTTCATTGTTAATTGTATAACGATGTTCCCAAATATTCCCATGTATAAATAGAGAGACATATTTGATCCCAGTCTAATTAAGGTTTGAAATGATTGGGTACATACCTTCAATTTTTGTTAGACATCTTTCTCAAAATCCACATGAAATTATTTAATTGCCATAGTTGCACGCTATGGATCGCTACATGTTAGCTGTCCTCAAAAGACAACCTGACCAGCTGGCCACATTATTATTTCCTATAAAAGATTCTGCATCAGCAAATTAGACATGTTGATGTAGTTGGACGTGATAGAACACTTGTTCATTAAAGCGTCCTTATTAACATAAGTCAAACCTCACCATCTAACAATGAAAAGTTACTAAAACACAAGCAGCATTTCAACTGGACAAAGGGTTGGCAGATGGGACGGTGTAGTCTTTATAAAATAAAGGTTACATCTTCATCTTCCTCCTCGATGTTGTGGTGGTTCATTTCTGTGTTATCAAATGAGGAGAGACAAACTTATCACACAAGTCAGAGTCATAATTGAACTGGATCTTTATTAACGAGAGCTCTGCAATAGCGATTGCTGGTCAACGAACCTCCTTCAGATGATTAGTTGAGAGCCCTCACACAAAGGCTCCTAAAATTTTTTAGAGCAAAGATCCACCCCCTAGTCCACATAACAAACCACAGATGTTTGGTATGTTTGTTAAATGAGAAAGGAGCATCCCGCAGCCAGATAGCATTTGCTATAAATTCTGTTCTTATCGTTCAGTTTGGCCATTAAGACGAAGCTCCGATCTCTTTCCTGGTACTTCATAGAACAAAAACACCAACTCATTCTATGACATAAATCAATTGTCAACTCCACATACTCCCATCTCAATAAAACCCCTTCTTGACCCCACTCCTGGACAAGCTCACTGAGGGGAATGAGCCTCTAGGTCATATACTATCCCAGGATAATTACAACATCAGAGATAACATACAATGGTTCCAGACACCAAGCCACAGATATGTTCTCAAACCTCATCACCACCAAGGCCAAAGGAGGGAGTGATAGGCGCATAGACATTGTGGAAACAAGTGATTTGTTCCCAATTAATCACACCATACCTTCACATGGTTTAGAATAGGTATAGACACATTCACATGGTTTAGAATAGGTAAAGACACATTCACATATGAAGACAATGTTCCCTCCTGTCCTCTTCTCTTTCTGATATTCTGCATAGCACCAGGGACATGTGAAAGACAAGCCTGATCTCTCCCCTCTCTGGGTCCCAGGTGACTGAGCCCCAACTGAAGGAGGAAGTGCAACTGCCAACACCAGAGTCTGAAGGGATACAATCTCTCCTGTCTGTAAACTGATGCTGCCCATCACCTCACTAGATGGAACACACCTGACATGCAAATGTTTTCCACTGGTTATGACAACAGTAAGTGATGTTTTATATGGTTATATGGTTGAAAAGAATATGCTGAGTTTTCCCAGACCAGGTGAGGTTAAAAGTTCACGAAAGTATTCAATGTTAATTTAATGCAGTTTTATGACACCATAACAGTGGGAACTGACAATTGTAACAAAGCATATTTGTTATTGTAAAGATTGTCATTATAAATATAGAGACATATCCTTTATGTATCATCTTTAAAGAAGTCAGACAGACAGGGGAGCTCCTTAATTAGTGTGTATTGAATCACATCAACCCAAACATATCTGGGTAGCCTAGTGGTTAGAGCGTTGGACTAGTAACCGAATGGTTGCAAGTTCGAATCCCCGAGCTGACAAGGTACAAATCTGAACTGGCAGTTAACCCACTGTTCCAAGGCTGTCATTGAAAATAAGAATTTGTTCTTAACTGACTTGCCTAGTGAAATAAATGAATAAATTGTCACTCTCAAGCATCATCATCCATCATTTCAAGACAAAAATACATGTAAATATTTGGTGCCAGTCTGTTTCTGCATTAGCCAGCTGAATGATCTGTCTCTCTGCCAATTAAACGTCACACTAATATTAAAACAGAATGACACCAGGTCAGTTTACGGACAATAAGTTTATTGCCAGATTTCAATGTGAAACCATGCTTTTGACATTTTATTTTATTTTCCAATTGAGCCGACATGAGCAATGTTCTATTGTCTTTAAAAAGCTGCATTTGTAACGATTGTCTTCTGACGAAGAGGAGCAGAAGGAAGGATCGGAGGACCAATGTGCAGAGTGGTAAGTGTCCATTTTAATATATATAACTGAACACTACAAAAATACAAAATAACAATGTGAATGAACAAACGAAAATCGAAACAGTCCCGTGTGGTACAGACACAGGAAACAATCACCCACAACTCAAAAGTGAAACCAGGCTACCTAAGTATGGTTCTCAATCAGGGACAACGATAGACAGCTGCCTCTGATTGAGAACCATACCAGGCCAAACACAGAAATCCCATATCATAGAAAAAGGAACATAGACAAACCACCCAACTCACTCCCTGACCATACGACAACAAAGACATAACAAAAGAACTAAGGTCAGAACGTGACAGCGTTGTCTAAATCTTCAATCGGTTTGAATCTCGGCCTGTATGTGGCAATAATTTTGCTACATATGGACGATTTCAGAGGTTCTTGCGCTGGTTTTTACTCCATGTGGGTAGATAAACTGCACACCCAACATTATCAAAACATAATCTACAGAGGGGAAATCAACCAATAGTTTCTAGGCTACTGAATATATTGGAAAGACATTCAAACATCATTCATTGGAAAACAATCAATCCATATGGAATAAAATGATACATTTGTATTCACTAATGAATTTGAATGAATATGGAACATAAATGTAAGGACATGTTGTTCCTATTTCAAGCAATAACGGCTTGAATAGATTGTGGAGGTAGAAGAGGGGTTGCACAAATCCAGAGATCACAACGATGCAGAAAGAAATGGACATGCCTGAAGAAAAGTCCAATAATGGAATGTAACTTTTAGTAGATATCAAGTACTATTGGGAGTTGAGACACTGCAGTATAAAACAGGATAATCAAAATGATCTTAAAGGCCTTCATCTTAATGTTGTTTGTCTCTTCCCTGTTCCCATCCCCTGGCCCTGGACGTTTCAGAGTCCAGAGAACTGAGAGGCAGCAGAATGACATCAGCAAAACGTAGATCATTGTCTGGACAAAGAGAGAGTAAACAAAAGGTGGTGAAAACAACTCAAACAAACATAGACAGCAAGACCCAAGAACCATCAGCCAGACAACACTACAACACCCCACCCTGTATCTCAGGGGTTTGTACTTCAGGAAGACCACAGGATGGACCACCGCCAGGTAGCGCTCCACACAGATACAGCACTGGAACAGGGGACGGCCAGAGAAAATTAACCCAAAAGAAAAAGAGAAGCTTTGTTGACAAAACCAGACTGGGTGTAGAGTCAGACATGCTGAAGGCATTAAAGAGGCTGAAGATGATCTCAGACACGGTCAGGTTGAGAGAGAAGAACTCTGATGCCATCGTCCCTCCAGCTCCAGTCAGTATCAGCCACAGGATGTAGACATTGGTGGGGAGACCCAGGATGATGTTGATTGCATAGGAAGCAGTTAGGGTGGGGACAAAATGTTCCACATGTACACTCTGTACACCTGGTTCAATGAGGGAGATAGTAGGAGGGGTGGACATTTCATTGACTTTGGAAACATTCATCTCAATGATACATCTAAAAAAAGTTATTGTGAAAGTTCTTGAGATCTGTAAGGGGAAAGAGCCAGAGAGAGAGAGAGAGGGATGGGGGGAGAGAGAGAGAGAGGGAGAGAGAGATAGAGGGATGGGGATAGAGCGAGAGAGAGAGAGAGAGAGAGAGAGAGAGAGAGAGAGAGAGGGTGAGTGAGACAGAAACAGAGAGAGAGAGAGAGAGAGAGGGAAAGGGGAGAGAGAGAAGCAACATGATCATGCAAAGTATTTATTCTCGATATATAATATCATATATATAATATCAGTCTTTATGCATCTTATAAATGCACATATAATCATTATGTAACCACTGCAAATCAAATCAAGTTTTATTTGTCACATACAACAGCTGTAAACCTGACAGTGAAATGCTTACTTACAAGTCCTTAACCAACAATGCTGTTTTAAGTAACAAATAAGTGTTAAAAATGAAAATAATAAGAAAATATAGAAATAATAAAATAACAGTAACAAGGCTAAATACAGGGGTTACGGGTACAGAGTCAATGTGATGAGTCACAAGTTAGTGGAGGTAATTGATGTAAGATGTACATTTAGGTAGAAGTGAATATGCATAGATAATAAACAGAGAGTAGCATAAAAATGGGGGACACACACAGCGAAAAAAGCCCAGGTAGCCATTTGATTAGCTGTTCAGCAGTCTTATGGCTTGGGGGTACAAGATGTTAAGTAGCCATTTGATTAGCTGTTCAGCAGTCTTATGGCTTGGGGGTACAAGATGTTGAGAAGCCATTTGATTAGCTGTTCAGCAGTCTTATGGCTTGGGGTACAAGATGTTGAGAAGCCATTTGATTAGCTGTTCTGCAGTCTTATGGCTTGGGAGTACAAGATGTTGAGAAGCCATTTGATTAGCTGTTCAGCAGTCTTATGGCTTGGGGGTACAAGATGTTGAGAAGCCATTTGATTAGCTGTTCTGCAGTCTTATGGCTTGGGGGTACAAGATGTTGAGAAGCCATTTGATTAGCTGTTTTCAGCAGTCTTATGGCATTTGATTCTTAGCTGTTCAGCAGTCTTATGGCTTGGGGGTACAAGATGTTGAGAAGCCATTTGATTAGCTGTTCAGCAGTCTTATGGCTTGGGGGTAGAAGATGTTGAGAAGCTACAAGATTTGGATTAGCTGTTCAGCAGTCTTATGGCTTGGGGTAGAAGATGTTGAGAAGCCATTTGATTAGCTGTTCAGCAGTCTTATGGCTTGGGGGGGGTACAAGATGTTGAGAAGCCATTTGATTAGCTGTTCAGCAGTCTTATGGCTTGGGGTAGAAGATGTTGAGAAGCCATTTGATTAGCTGTTCAGCAGTCTTATGGCTTGGGGGTTAGGCATTTGAAGATGTTGAGAAGCCATTTGATTAGCTGTTCAGCAGATTCTTATGGCTTGGGGGTACAAGATGTTGAGAAGCCATTTGATTAGCTGTTCAGCAGTCTTATGGCTTGGGGTTAGAAGCCATTTGATTAAGATGTTGAGAAGCCATTTGATTAGCTGTTCAGCAGTCTTATGGCTTGGGGGTACAAGATGTTGAGAAGCCATTTGATTAGCTGTTCAGCAGTCTTATGGCTTGGGGGTAGAAGATGTTGAGAAGCCATTTGATTAGCTGTTCAGCAGTCTTATGGCTTGGGGGTACAAGATGTTGAGAAGCCATTTGATTAGCTGTTCAGCAGTCTTATGGCTTGGTTAGTACAAGATGTTGAGAAGCCAGATGTTGAGATGGCTTGGGGTACAAGATTTGATTAGCTGTTCTGCAGTCTTGTGGCTTGGGGGTATAAGATGTTGAGAAGCCATTTGATTAGCTGTTCAGCAGTCTTGTGGCTTGGGGATGTTGAGAAGCCATTTGAAGATGTTAAGAAGAAGCCATTTGATTAGCTGTTCAGCAGTCTTATGGCTTGGGGGTACAAGATGTTGAGAAGCCATTTGATTAGCTGTTCAGCAGTCTTATGGCTTGGCTACAAGATGTTGAGAAGCCATTTGATTAGCTGTTCAGCAGTCTTATGATTGAGAAGCCATTTGATTAGCTGTTCAGCAGTCTTATGGCTTGGGGGTACAAGATGTTGAGAAGCCATTTGATTAGCTGTTCAGCAGTCTTATGGCTTGGGGGTACATGATGTTGAGAAGCAATTTGATTAGCTGTTCAGCAGTCTTGTGGCTTGGGGGTAGAAGATGTTGAGAAGCCATTTGATTAGCTGTTCTGCAGTCTTATGGCTTGGGGGTAGAAGATGTTGAGAAGCCATTTGATTAGCTGTTCAGCAGTCTTATGGCTTGGGGGTACAAGATGTTAAGAAGCCATTTGATTAGCTGTTCAGCAGTCTTATGACTTGGGGTACAAGATGTTGAGAAGCCAGTTGATTACCTGTTCAGCAGTCTTATGGCTTGGGGATACAAGATGTTGAGAAGCCATTTGATTAGCTGTTCAGCAGTCTTATGGCTTGGGGTACAAGATGTTGAGAAGCCATTTGATTAGCTGTTCAGCAGTCTTATGGCTTGGGGGTACAAGATGTTGAGAAGCCATTTGATTAGCTGTTCAGCAGTCTTATGGCTTGGGGGTACAAGATGTTAAGAAGCCATTTGATTAGCTGTTCAGCAGTCTTATGGCTTGGGGATACAAGATGTTGAGAAGCCATTTGATTAGCTGTTCAGCAGTCTTATGGCTTGGGGGTACAAGATGTTGAGAAGCCATTTGATTAGCTGTTCAGCAGTCTTATGGCTTGGGGGTAGAAGATGATTAGCTGAGAATGGCTTGGGGGTACAAGATTGAGAAGCCATTTGATTAGCTGTTTCAGCAGTCTTAGCTGTTGGCTTTGGGGGTACAAGATGTTGAGAAGCCATTTGATTAGCTGTTCAGCAGTCTTATGGCTTGGGGGTACAAGATGTTGAGAAGCCATTTGATTAGCTGTTCAGCAGTCTTATGGCTTGGGGATACAAGATGTTGAGAAGCCATTTGATTAGCTGTTCAGCAGTCTTATGGCTTGGGGGTACAAGATGTTGAGAAGCCATTTGATTAGCTGTTCAGCAGTCTTATGGCTTGGGGGTAGAAGATGTTGAGAAGCTATTTGGTTAGCTGTTCAGCAGTCTTATGGCTTAGCTGGGGCTTGGGGGTACAAGATGTTGAGAAGCCATTTGATTAGCTGTTCAGCAGTCTTATTGCTTGGGGGTACAAGATGTTGAGAAGCCATTTGATTAGCTGTTCAGCAGTCTTATGGCTTGGGGTTAGAAGATGTTGAGAAGCCATTTGATTAGCTGTTCTGCAGTCTTGTGGCTTTTGGGTACAAGATGTTAAGAAGCAATTTGATTAGCTGTTCAGCAGTCTTGTGGCTTGGGGGTACAAGATGTTGAGAAGCCATTTGATTAGCTATTCAGCAGTCTTATGGCTTGGGGGTACAAGATGTTGAGAAGCCATTTGATTAGCTGTTCAGCAGTCTTATGGCTTGGGGGTACAAGATGTTGAGAAGCCATTTGATTAGTTGTTCAGCAGTCTTATGGCTTGGGGGTACAAGATGTTGTGAAGCCATTTGGACCAATACAGAGTAGAAATAAAGTGTTAATTTAACTCCTGTTGAGTTGAATTCAACACTTTTTCAGACAACATTTGGTCCCAGCCTATATAGTGTTAAAGTTACTCTACAGGTATTGTCACCTTCTCTGAGTTATTTTGACTCAAAATGGTGTTAAAATTCCACTGAATTGAGTTGGATTTACACTGTAATGACTGCATCATTTTACTTTCCGATTTATTTCCCACACAAGAGCTCATTGACTCCTCACATGGTTAAAATAAGTCAACCCTGTCATTTTTACACACCCTTTTTTACTGTTTGGTGTGTTAGGAGTGTCACCGCTGGTAGAACAATACATGTAAAATGCTGAGTAGCATAGGCAGCTTGAACCTGTGAAGCTAAATTAAGAAACACAGAGAGAGAGAGAAGCAACATGATCATGCAAAGTCTTTATTCATCTTATAAACGCACATATAATCATTACAATCTTACATACTTTGTAGATAACATATTCAATAGAGATTATCACTATGTCAATATCATGAAATATCACAATTTGTCCATATATGTGCATAAATTGCCAAAATTCAAATAAAATATATACTTGTTTTACATCTAATGTATTTGCCCATAAACCACATAATTCTATATCAATTGGGGTTTACATTTTAATTTAAAACATTTTTAAATCTGATTATTTGTTGTACAAAAGAAAGGTTTTTCTAACCTGTATTGACGCAGCGTCCTCTCTTCTGGGGTGTGGTTGTGTCTGTCACTGGTGCTGTGATAATACTGTATAGTCAAATCTCTGCCTGACCTGCCCTGCTCTGACACACCTGAGACACGTGAACGTGGTCATTTAGACTACGATGCATCCAAATTGGCACCCAGTTCCCTATGGGGCCTGGTCAAAAGTAGTGCACTATAGAGGGTATAGGGTGCCATTTCAGACGTCGACCAGAGCACCAACAAGAGGAGTGTCAGTTTATATGCATATAAGATGCACTCGGTTTAAAGCAGGTATGTGACAACTTGGTCAGCCAAGACCCTCTTAAAAACCTACAAATAATAATAAACTAAAGAAGAAACAACACATTTCACTCCAAATAACAAGTGAGCAGTTTTGTTTTGAGAAAGAGTAATAAAGGGACATCCTTTGGGTAACAAACTACTGTGAAACAAAATGAAAATTTGGAGGTATTTTATTGTAAGTATAGATTAAACAAGCTGTTCAAAAATCTAAATTGATTTACAATCAACGATTAAAGATAAACATCTTCAGTTTCGATCTGCTCTCGATGGGCCTGATTAGAGATTAGACTCAGCTTCCCAACAGACCTGGGTTCAAATGCTAATTTACATATTTGACATGTTTTGAACTTTGCTCTAAACCAGGGCTGTTCAATTCTGGTCCTGGAAGACAGAAACACTTCTGTTTTTTCTTTCTACCTGGTAGTTAATTGCACTCAACTGGTGTCCCAAGTCGAAATAGTCCCTTATTAGAAGGTGATGATGAAAACCAGAAGTGTTTAGTTCTTCTAGGACCGACATTGAAAAGCCCTGATCTAGATGAAGGTGGGAGGAGGGTAAATTTGCTCCTAAACACTAATCTTGGCTCAGTTTATAATTTTTCCCAAAAACGGTTAAGGTTAGGATTGGGGTAAGGCATGCTTCTCAGATTTCCCAATCTAAGTTTCTGTCTATGAAAATAATGAAGAGGTTCAAATAAATGTGAGACCTTGTGTCACCTCTTCCTCAGAGACCTCTGATACAGGGCAGTTTCCCAGTCCTGTGGAGATAGGGGAGGGGCTGCACCAACCCACAAGCACAAGAGAAGAACATGGAAACACTGTCGACGACACAGTATACATAATCCTTTATGTTTCCAAACAGGAAGTGCATGATGATGAACGGGAGCAGGCACATTCTTCCACTGAGTCCACTCTCCTCCTCCCCTTCATCCTCCTTTTCTCTCCATCTCTCCCTGCTCGGACTCGGGGTGCTTCAAGATGAGGAGGATGGAAAGGCTGCAGAACAGATCAACTATCACCAAGAGGATGTTTGATCCAGAAACAGGAACTCAGGGAGGTACGTGTCAAAAACAGGTGAACGATGCTTCATCTCTTTAGTCCATTGTCACCGACCCCACCGTGTACTCCATGGATTTGAACTTCTGGAAGACCACAGGGTGGACTACCGCTAGGAAGCGCTCAAAACATATACAGCAGTAGAACGGGGGGCGGCTGCAGTAGACGACAGCATAAGGGAAGACGATGGTTTCTACCTAGTGTAGAAGGTCAGAGACGAGAAGTGGACAGTGCTTACGACCAGAAATCACAGGCAGAAGATGAGCTCGGTGGCGGCCATGTTTAAAATGACGATCTCAGTGACAAAGAGTTGACATTAGCGGTCAGCTACATGACGCATGAGAAGATGGGTATGCCGAGCACAAAGTAGACCATGCTGATGGATACTTAAACAGGAAGGTTACTGGTTCGGAAATCCTAGCGTTTTCAGAGGAATAGGAAGAGGGATTTCCACTGGGGAATTAATATTTTCAGAGGTAGGACTGGAGAGAATGAAATATTACTTTTATTTCAGTATGCATGGCAGCTAAATGATGAATATGTTTACATCAGGAAATCTAAGAAAATTAAATAAATCAAGAAAGGTAAGCAGATAGCTAATCAATGAAGTTCAGAAGTAATGGATGGATCATGGATTAGGGTTGAAGATGGAGAGCGATAGCTCTCCATCTTGAGAAGATGAGAATTCTATACCATGATCTATTAGTGCGAATTCATATCACTAAAATTGTTTATTGGTGGAAGAAAATATCCCCCTTTCCTTCTCTGAAGTATGAAGATAGTTTAACCCTTGTGTGGTGTTCGGGTCTGTGGGACCAATTTTCAATGTCTGCTAAAATAAAAATGAGACAATTAATATTTTTGTTCAACCTGAGACTCATTGGCCTTGGCTCATTTTATGTGAAGAACATGTAAAATAACACATTTTCATTGAGTTCACACTGTGCACCCTCATACACATTTATATTACATATGTTGTCTTCGGGTCAACATATGGACCCGAGGGTGTTAAAACATTTACATTACATTTAAGTCATTTAGCAGACGCTCTTATCCAGAGCGACTTACAAATTGGTGAATTCACCTTCTGACATCCAGTGGAACAGCCACTTTACAATAGTGCATCTAAATCATTAAGGGGGGGGGGGGGTGGTGAGAAGGATTACTTATCCTATCCTAGGTATTCCTGTGGGGAAAAGTATGTGTGTAGGTGGGGAAAAGTATGTGTGTAGGTGAAAACTAGTGAAAATGAAAAAAAGGTTTGCTGTGTGCCTTCACTCTGTCTTCCTCCTTCCTGGTTCTGCTGTTTCAACATAGCACCAAGAACATGTCTGTCTCCCTGCTTGTCTGCCTGTCTCACACTTTTCTCGCGCTCTTTACCCTTTGTAGGGTGTAAAACTACAAAATGTCTTGCGAGAACCTGCACAATGTTATTACAATACATTATGTCGACACATTATATTGATATATTGTATAAAACAATCTGTATATTCCCTCACTCTACCCCAGCCAGGTGCAAATTCGGTGAGGGACAAAACAGTTAAATAGCTTTGCATGTGTGGCTCCTTACAACAATTGGTATCACAATAATTTTCTCAGCTCTGGGGGCCCTAGAAATAACTTTTGCAGAGAGGGAAGCAAGTGTGGAAGGAGGGTCTTCCGCTTTGGAAGATGAAGAATTTTCCGAATATGAGAATCATTCAATTCGTTCTAACAGTGAGTTAGAACAAGAGGATGAGATTGACCCTCTACCAGCTCATCAGCAGCCTGCAGGAGGAGGAATATGGATGGTGAAATAGAATGGTCATCTTGCTCAAGGAAGGAGCCACCCCGCATGGCTGCCAACATGATAAGGATGCAACCAGGGCCATCGCGGATGGTGGTTACTCATCTGCAGGACATAGAGTCTTCTTTTGAACTGTTCATACCAGGCAACATCCAGAAAAAACTTCTGGACCTCACTAATTTGGAGGGGCGACTGCAGGAGGCTGGCCTTTAAGGCAGAGTTCCTCTGCCCAGTGGCTGTGTTCTTTTGCCCATCTTAATCTTTTATTTTTATTTGCCAGTCTAAAATATGGCTTTTTTTTGCAACTTTGCCTAGAAGGCCAGCATCCCAAAGTCGCCTCTTCACTGTTGACATTGAGATTGGTGTTTTGCGGGTACTATTTAATGAAGCTGCCAGTTGAGAACTTGTGAGGCGTCTGTTTCTCAAACTAGACACTTCTATGTACTTGTCGTCTTGCTCTGTTGTGCACCGGGGCCTCCCACTCCTCTTTCTATTCTGGTTAGGGCCAGTTTGCACTGTTCTATGAAGAGAGTAGTAAACAGCATTGTACCAGATCTTCAGTTTCTTGACAATTTCTTGCATGAAATAGCCTTGATTTCTCAGAAGAAGAATAGACTGACAAGTTTTTGAAGAAAGTTAAATGTTTCCTGGCCAATTCAAAAATAAGGACATGTCTAAGTGACCATAACCTTTTGGACAATGGTATATATACAGTGCCTTGCGAAAGTATTCGGCCCCCTTGAACTTTGCAAACTTTTGCCACATTTCAGGCTTCAAACATAAAGATATAAAACTGTATTTTTTTGTGAATAATCAACAACAAGTGGGACACAATCATGAAGTGGAATGACATTTATTGGATATTTCAAACATTTTAAAAAAATCAAAAACTGAAAAATTGGGCGTGCAAAATTATTCAGCCCCTTTACTTTCAGTGCAGCAAACTCTCTCCAGAAGTTCAGTGAGGATCTCTGAATGATCCAATGTTCTGCTGCACCACCCCTTGTGATCGAGAGCGGGGCATTTACCATTCATTGTAATCAGAGGGCTCATATAAATACTATGCATGCCAGACACTCTTGGCTAATAGTTGAGGAGAGACTGACTGTATCACTTCTTGTTTTTCTAAGAAACATTCAAGTGTTGGAAATTCAAATTGTTTGCATAGTCAATCTACACAAGGCACTGAGACACAAACTTACCCCACCAGACATGCCACAATGGGTATTTTCACAGTCCCCAGGTCCAGAGTCATCGAAATGTACAGTATTATATCTCATATAGTGAACGAGCAAAACTGGTTTAAAAACAACAAATTAAACAACACCTCACAGTACAACCCTTTTCCCCCGTGTGACATACTTGTGTATTTGTACTGACATGTATGTGCAATTGATAGATGCACACACACACACACACACACACACACACACACACACACACACACACACACACACACACACACACACACACACACACACACACACACACACACACACACACACACCAAGTTCATGTTTGTAAATGTATGTTAACTGTAAAGTATTTTTGTCTGTAATGCATTCTTCATTAAACGTCAGACCCCAGTAAAAGTAGCGGTCACCATTGACGTCGGTTAATGAGTGTCCTAATAAATTTAACCTCTTACATCTATGGGGGCGCTATTTCATTATTGGATAAAAAAATGTGCCCGTTTTAGCTCAATATTTTGTCACAAAAAGATGCTCGACTATGCATATAACTGACAGCTTTGGAAAAAGAACACTCTAACGTTTCCAAAACTGCAAAGACATTGTCTGTGAGTGCCCCAGAACTGATGCTACAGGTGAAACCAAGATGAAACTTCAAACAGGAAATGAGCAGGATTTTTGAGGCTCTGTTTTTCATTGTCTCCTTATATGGCTGTGAATGCGCAAGGAATGAGCCTGCCCAATCTATCGTTTCCCCAAGGTGTCTGCAGCATTGTGACGTATTTGTAGGCATATCATTGGAAGATTGACCATAAGAGACTACATTTGCCAGGTGTCCGCCCGGTGTCCTCCGTCGAAATTGGTGCGTCATCTTCAACTGCACGTCTTTTTCCAAGCGATTCAGAGGAGAAAGTAGACATCCACGAACGATATATCAATGAAGAGATATGTGAAAAACACCTTGAGGATTGATTCTAAACAGCGTTTGCCGTCTTTCAGTCGATATTATGGAGTTAATTTGGAAAACAGTTCGCCGTTTTGATGACTGAATTTTCGTTTTTTTTTGGTTCCCAAACGTGATGTACAAAACGGAGTGATTTCTCCTACACAAAGAATCTTTCAAGAAAAACTGAACATTTGCTATGTAACTGAGAGTCTCCTCATTGAAAACATCCGAAGTTCTTCAAAGGTAAATGATTTTATTTGAATCCTTTTCTGGTTTTTGTGCAAATGTTGCCCGCTAAATGCTACACTAGCTTGAGAGCTAGCACAGTCATTTAATTTCATTTGCGATTATCATAAATAGTTAACGTTACGTTATGCTAATGAGCTTGAGGCTATAACTGGATACAGGTTTTTTTTCATAGCCAAACGTGAACAAAACGGAGCGATTTGTCCTACCCAAATAATATTTTTTGAAAAACTGAATATTTGCTATCTAACTGAGAGTCTCCTCATTGAAAACATCTGAAGTTCTTCAAAGGTAAATGATTTTATTTGAATGGTTTTCTTGTTTTTATGGAAATGTTGCTGGCTGAATTCTAGGCTTATAGCTATGCTAGCTATCAATACTCTTACACAAATGCTTGTTTAGCTATGGTTGAAAAGCATATTTTGAAAATCTGAGATGACAGTGTTTTTAACAAAAGTCTAAGCTTGAGAGCAAATATATTTATTTCATTTCATTTGCGATTTTCATGAATAGTTAACGTTGCGTTATGCTAATGAGCTTGAGGCTATAAATAGGATCCCGGATCCGGGATTGCTCGACGCAAGAAGTTAAGTTGATTATTTTTGCAAATATAATTCTTTTTCCATGTTGAATCTATGTCATCATTGTAATGGTTGTCGTCGGGAGAAGAAGGTGAGGACCAAGGTGCAGCGTGGTAAGTGTCCATAATGTTTATTTAAAGACATAAACTGAACACTGAAATACAAAACAATAAAGTGAACGAACGACAACCGAAACAGTACCGTGTGGCCCAAACACTCACACGGAAACAAACACCCACAAACCAACAGTGAAACCCAGGCTACCCAAGTATGATTCTCAATCAGAGACAACTAACAACACCTGCCTCTGAACCATACTTGGCCGAACACAAAAACTAACATAGAAAACAAACATAGACTGCCCACCCCAACCCAGCCCTGACCATACTAAAACAAAGAATAAAATAACAGAACTATGGTCAGAACGTGCCAGTACCCCCCCCCCCCCCAAAGGTGCGGACTCTTGCCGCAAAACTTGAACCTATAGGGGAGGGTCTGGGTGGGCGTCTGTCCGCGGTGGCGGCTCTGGCGCGGGACGTGGACTCCACTTCACCATAGTTTTTGTCCGCCTCCTCAAATGCACCCTTGGCCTCTTATGAGCGGCGACCCTCGCCGTCGACCTCGGACTGGGGACTCTTGCCACTGGTCCCGAATGGACGGGAGATTCCAACAGCGCCGGACAGGCGGGAGACTCCGGTGGCGCCGGACAGGCGGGAGACTCCGGCTGCTCGGGAGTGAGTGACGGCTCCGGCCGCTCTTGGCTGACTGACGGCTCCGGCGGCTCCTGGCTGACTGACGGCTCCGGCGGCTCCTGGCTGACTGGCGTCTCCGGCGGCTCCGGAGTGACGGGAGACTCTGGCAGATCAGAACAGACTGGAGCCTCTGGCAGATCAGGACAGACGGGAGACTCTGGCATCTCCAGAGTGACGGGAGACTCTGGCAGCTCCGGAGTGACGGGAGACTCTGGCAGCTCCGGAGTGACGGGAGACTCTGGCAGCTCCGGAGTGACGGGAGACTCTGGCAGAGCTGGGCAGGAGGAAGGCTCTGGCAGTGCTGGACAGGCGCGAGCACCTGTATGGAGGAGACGGAGAGACAGCCTGGTGCGGGGCTGCCACCGGAGGGCTGGTGCGTGGAGGTGGCACCGGATAGACTGGACCGTGAAGGCGCACTGGAGCTCTTGAGCACCGAGCCTGCACAACCTTACCTGGTTGAATGACCCCGTAGCCCGGCCAGTGCGGCGAGGTGGAATAGCCCGCACTGGGCTGTGCTGGCGAACCGGGGACACCATGCGTAAGGCTGGTGCGATGTACGCCGGCCCGAGGGGACGCACTGGAGACCAGATGCGCGGAGCCGGCTTCATGGCACCTGGCTCCATGCCCACTCTAGCCCGGGCCGATACGAGGAGCTGGGATGTACCGCATCGGGCTAAGCACGCGTACTGTGGACACTGTGTGCTCCACCGCATAACACGGTGCCTGACCAGTACGACGCCCCCCCTCTCCACAGTAAGCACGGGAAGTTGGCGCAGGTCTCCTACCAGCCTTAGCCACACTCCCCGTGAGCCCAAGACATTTTGGGGCTGCCTCTTGGGCTTCATTCTGCGCCGCCGTGCTGACTTCATTCGCCGGTATCCCTCCTCACACTGCTCCAGAGAATCCCAGGCGGGCTCTGGCACTCTCCCTGGGTCGACCAACCACCTGTCCATCTCCTCCCTAGTAGTGACATAGTCCAGATCTCGCTCCCATGTCCAGGAGTCCTGATATCGCTGCCTCTCCTGCTGCTGCTGCTGCCCGTTACCACGCTACTTGGTCCTTTAGTGGTGGGTGTTTCTGTAAGGGTTGTCGTCGGCGGAAGAAGGTGAGGACAAAGGTGCAGCGTGGTATAATGTTTATTTAAAGACATAAACTGAACACTGAAATACAAAACAATAAAGTGAACGAATTAAAACCGAAACAGTACCGTGTGGCCCAAACACTGACACGGAAACAAACACCCACAAACCAACAGTGAAACCCAGGCTACCTAAGTTTGATTCTCAATCAGAGACAACTAACAACACCTGCCTCTGACTGCCCACCCCAACTCACGCCTTGACCATACTAAAACAAAGAATAAAATAACAGAACTATGGTCAGAACGTGACAATCATATAGGTTTTATAGGTTAAAATAAACGTCAATTCAGCCAGTTTTTGTCCAGTGGGTTACTCCTTCAGAGACAGTTACAATAACTAAAATACTATGTTGGCTGTCATGCAAACGACCAATACAAACATCAGGCAGGTCCCAATAATCATGGAAGCTAATGTTTTAATGCAATGGGTCCCGTTTGGGTTTGAATGTTTCATAGTGGTTAAACAATTAGCCAAGCCATGTGCATTCTATACTGAAGGGGGACACATATTTGCTGACATTGTGTAATCATAAGTGAGGGACAGACAAGGACCTGAACTGTTGAATCAGATTTGCTTTATTCCACACTTCTTTTTAAAACATACAGCAATACATGTCAATATAGAACACCACTCAATAGTTAGAGAAGCAACTGCTATCCAAGATGTAAAACAAGTTAAAAGATTATTTAGAAAGATAAAATAGTGGTATATACAGTCATTAGGGGGTTACAATGTGCCAAAACAAGCAAAATAGTAGCATATAACTGTGAGCATGAGGTTATAGTAAAATCTCACAATTTGTCTCCCTAATTTCACAGAGATTAACAGCTATACAACAACAATTGAATGGCAATTTCACACACACATCAATCAACCCATTTACCCTTCTGTACACACTGTTTAATTGAACCATAAACAACTTATTACAAGAAGTCAAAACCTCTAAATAGCATGAACAATATGATTAAAGGGAATGGTACAGAATGGTAACCTGATAAATTCAAGACAACCTTTCCCCTACAGTGTAGGTATCCTTCTGTTTATCCCAAGATGCAGGGCAGCTTTCCAAGCCCTGCGGAGGGAGAGGAGGGGCTGAGTAAAGCTAACTAACTCGCTGAAATTAAAAGTAAGAGGGGTCACAATGGAACTTAAGGAGATCAAATAAGTTTTTAGTTCAGCATCAAGGTCAGCAGGATGATCTGGATGGAAGGGAAGGCTCTCTTCTCCATCAGTTTACCTCCCTCCTCTGTTTCACTCTCTCTCTCCTTCCCTTCATCCCCTGGACCAGTCCTGCTCATCATCAACAGTAAGAAGACACTGCAGAACATGTCGATAGACAGAACCGGGGTGAAGATACCAGCATTGAATTTGATGCTGCCATGGGCAGCACCCTTTGACACAAGGCAGCAAAGTGTCAGCAACCATGCTATGATCACACATGCCACCCTGTGCCTTAGGAGTCTGTACTTGAGGAAGACTACAGGCTGGACAACCGCCAGGTAACACTCCCCACAGATGCATGACTGGAAAACTGAGACCTTATGGGATCAGGAGGAGTTTGGTTCATGTCCTCTGTTACTTTCCTCTCTGAATAACAGGAAGAGCTGCATTCTGAGATAAAGAGGGAGAGAGAAAAACAAGAGGAGAGATAATTAGTGGATCTGAAGAAGTAGAACAATTCGTGTAAATAAGTTTAATCATCACAGAAATAGAGGTGAAATACTCAGAGATAGACAATGTTATTGTTACGAACTGATAGAGGTTACTGGGGGATTTCAAGAAAAGGTAAGACAGAGTTTTCACTGTACCTGCTGTTGATTCATCTTATCGGAGAAGAATGAGTGTGTATACCTCTGTCCAGGGGTTAGGGTTTGGCTTCTACAGTATGCTATGAAGATCACTCCAAACAAGATTATACTTAGCTAGACTAGATCATAGTTGACTGATGTATTGACTTGGTATTGACGTGCATCTGCCATTAAAATAGCCACATTTACAGGGATAGTTCATGATGCTTTTTTGCTAGTTCCCGGGAGTGAAATGAACTCATGGATAACATTTGTATATATCTGAGTCCAATATGATCCAATGCTAACTTGCTAAACACAAATATGGGAAGTCATAAAAATGGTATCCACGAGTTCATCTGACTCTCGGGAAGTAGAGAAAGGCCTCATTCTATCTCCCTCATTAAAGGCCTCATTCTATCTCCCTCATTAAAGGCCTCATTCTATCTATCTCAATAAAGGCCTCATTCTATCTACCTCATTAAAGGCCTCATTCTATCTACCTCATTAAAGGCCTCATTCTATCTACCTCATTAAAGGCCTCATTCTATCTACCTCATTAAAGGCCTCATTCTATCTATCTCATTAAAGGCCTCATTCTATCTACCTCATTAAAGGCCTCATTCTATCTATGTCATTAAAGGCCTCATTCTATCTACCTCATTAAAGGCCTCATTCTATCTACCTCATTAAAGGCCTCATTCTATCTACCTCATTAAAGGCCTCATTCTATCTACCTCATTAAAGGCCTCATTCTATCTCCCTCATTAAAGGCCTCATTCTATCTACCTCAATAAAGGCCTCATTCTATCTACCTCATTAAAGGCCTCATTCTATCTACCTCATTAAAGGCCTCATTCTATCTCCCTCATTAAAGGCCTCATTCTATCTACCTCAATAAAGGCCTCATTCTATCTCCCTCATTAAAGGCCTCATTCTATCTATCTCAATAAAGGCCTCATTCTATCTCCCTCATTAAAGGCCTCATTCTTCTATCTAAAGGCCTCATTCTATCTACCTCATTAAAGGCCTCATTCTATCTATCTCATTAAAGGCCTCATTCTATCTACCTCATTAAAGGCCTCATTCTATCTACCTCATTAAAGGCCTCATTCTATTCTATCCTCATTAAAGGCCTCATTCTATCTACCTCATTAAAGGCCTCATTCTATCTACCTCATTAAAGGCCTCATAAAGCCTCATTACCAAAGTCCTGAACTATCCATTTAACGTCAGGAAGATTCTGTTTTTACAAGTCTGGATGGAACCTAATGACTTTTTAGGAGTGTGTACCGTCTGGGTTAGAATGTTGAGCAAAGATGACAGTATTAGCCAAGTCTCATGCACTTTCAGTCCCCATACAAATGAACAAAATGTTGTCATCTTTGTGACAGAGAGACAAGGAACCTAAATTCAGTGGAAAACATACCATGATGATCAAAACAATCATGACTTAACGCTGATGCTAAATGATTGGGCCTAATTAAAAACATATCCACCCAATCCTAATATAAATTGTATAATTCATCAAACGAACCACATTCAATATAAATGCTAAATGAATTGTCCGAATCCCCTATCTTGCCGTCCCTTCCTAATACTAATTGTATAAACTCAACATTCACTATAAATGCTAAACAATATGAAGCTATAGTTAACAACAACTCTAAGGGTAACGTACAGTATCTCACAAAATTATATTGCTACATGCCACCAGATAAAATAAACAAAAACAATAAAAGTACAATCTATTTTATGCCTATTCCTTGTCTATGTATGTTTAACCTACAGTTGCAGGCACTAAGAAGTTAGGCTGCGCCTCGGTGTTGCTAGAAGAATAGTAGTTAAATGTGTATTTAACACAACGCTCCACCATCATTTAGCCATTTAGTTTGTCACAAAAACCTGTACTTTTAGTGCCCACAACTGTCAGTCTAACGTGTCTCTGTCCCTCTTGGACATGGCAGCCTTCCCTCTCTGTAGAGGTGCATCAGGGGTGAGACCAGGACACTAAAGATGTTAATGATTATTATCAAGGGGAAGATATTGCAGAAGTAAACAAGACTAGATAACGGAGCGGTCCAACCAACAACCACCAGGATGGAGCTCGTTAAGATGATCACCAGGTTGGTTAAGACGATCCTAAAAGCTCTCATCTTATGTGGGTCTGTCGTCCTCTGTTTCTTCTCTCCCCCTCTGCCCCCCTCTACCTCTCCTGGACCAGGCTGCTTCAGCACACGCAGGATGAAGAAGCAGCAGAGAGAAATGACAGCCACCCCAAGGCAATAGACACTACTGATTACATAATTTCCAGCTTCATCATGACCCATTATAGTGATAGGAGAACATGCAAATGCCAGAGACAACAGCCAGACCAGGGTTGAACACGTCAGCCTGTACCTCCGGAGTCTGTACTTGAGGAAAGCCACAGGTTGGGCCACTGCCAGGTATCTCTCCACACAGATGCAGCTCTGGAGCAGGGGCCTGCAGGTCCAGACCAGGTAAAACAGTACATTCTTATTATTCCGTAACATGACGTTCTTCGTGAGTAAGTAGGTGGTCACCTCAATGACAAAATGGACACAGAACACCAGCTCCACTGCAAACAGGTTAACAGGGAAGATCTGGGTGGGTTTGAGACCTCCAGAGAGACTTCCACTCAGAGAGAGCCAGAGGCACCAGACCAGAGCTGGCGTCCCCAGTAGGAAGCACAGGGCCTGGACAGCATGGGCAAGCACTGGCGCAACATAGCCCTGGTCCAAGCAAACATCCCATCTGTCAAAGTAAGTGTGATTTCCTGAAGAGGCATTCATCCTTTTGGAACAAGAGATATGAGAGAGGGGAGATTACACCATTCATGACTTTATGATTCAATATATTGTTGGCAAAAAAAAAATATTGATGCAAACATACATAAAAATATTTTGATACATGTAAGTCTCCTCTTATGTCAGTCTAGACATTGTGAATTGTCTCAGAAAGTCTGAATGAAAACATGAAGAGGAGATGTAAAACATTTAGGCTCAATAAGGTTAAAATGTAAAATAACCTACCTTAGTTGGTTTGGTAACTCAGATGTTGCTTTATGAAATTCGTACTTCTCTCTCCAGGAGAACTCTGAGACCAACCCGATGGTACAACACCTACATGTATGAGTGACTTTAGCCAAAGCTCTCTGTCCTGTGTTCTTCCTCACAAGTCACGTGTTGTGTTATTTACATAAACACGTTGATGGGAGTTGATGTATTGAGCACCATTGTATAACTCGTTTACTGCAAGTCATTTTATTTGACTAGAAATCCTATCAAAGTGTGTCATGAACAAAACACAGAAATGCATATGCTGCACGCACACACGCACTCGCACACGCACGCACACACACACACACACACACACACACACACACACACACACACACACACACACACACACACACACACACACACACACACACACACACACACACACACACACACACACACACACACACACACACACACACACACACACATGCACACAAACACCTGCTCAGGGATTTGCATTCTGGCATTGTAGGAAATATAAGCATCATCACTCATATTACTCAGCACCTGTCTGTCCCAGCCACAGGTTAACCCAGTCACCTGCAAGGCCTGACTCTTTCACCTCACATAATCAAATCATGTGTGCTTCAGACCTACACTGTATTAGTCTGTTGTTTTGATTCAGGATCTCTCTCTAATTGCATAGTGTAAACAGTATAGGTCAGGATTCCCCAATAGGTGTATCACGGCCAATGTTCTTTATTCGTAATTGTATAATGATGTTCCCAAATATTCCCATGTATAAATAGAGAGACATATTTGATCCAATCCCAATCTAATTAACGTTTGAAATGATTGGGTACATACCTTCAATTTTTGTTAGACGTCTTTCTCAAAATCCACATGAAATTATTTGACGTAGTTGCACGCTATGGATCGCTACATGTTAGCTGTCCTCAAAAGACAACCTGACCAGCTGGCCACATTATTATTTCCTATAAAAGATTCTGCATCAGCAAATTAGACATGTTGATGTAGTTGGACGTGATAGAACACTTGTTCATTAAAGCGTCCTTATTAACATAAGTCAAACCTCACCATCTAACAATGAAAAGTTACTAAAACACAAGCAGCATTTCAACTGGACAAAGGGTTGGCAGATGGGACGGTGTAGTCTTTATAAAATAAAGGTTACATCTTCATCTTCCTCCTCGATGTTGTGGTGGTTCATTTCTGTATTATCAAATGAGGAGAGACAAACTTATCACACAAGTCAGAGTCATAATTGAACTGGATCTTTATTAACGAGAGCTCTGCAATAGCGATTGCTGGTCAACGAACCTCCTTCAGATGATTAGTTGAGAGCCCTCACACAAAGGCTCCTAAAATTTTTTAGAGCAAAGATCCACCCCCTAGTCCACATAACAAACCACAGATGTTTGGTATGTTTGTTAAATGAGAAAGGAGCATCCCGCAGCCAGATAGCATTTGCTATAAATTCTGTTCTTATCGTTCAGTTTGGCCATTAAGACGAAGCTCTGTTCTCTTTCCTGGTACTTCATAGAACAAAAACACCAACTCATTCTATGACATAACTCAATTGTCAACTCCAGATAATCCCATCTCAATAAAACCCCTTCTTGACCCCACTCCTGGACAAGCTCACTGAGGGGAATGAGCCTCTAGGTCATATACTATCCCAGGATAATTACAACATCAGAGATAACATACAATGGTTCCAGACACCAAGCCACAGATATGTTCTCAAACCTCATCACCCCCAAGGCCAAAGGAGGGAGTGATAGGCGCATAGACATTGTGGAAACAAGTGATTTGTTCCCAATTAATCACACCATCCCTTCACATGGTTTAGAATAGGTATAGACACATTCACATGGTTTAGAATAGGTAAAGACACATTCACATGGTTTAGAATAGGTAAAGACACATTCACATATGAAGACAATGTTCCCTCCTGTCCTCTTCTCTTTCTGATATTCTGCATAGCACCAGGGACATGTGAAAGACAAGCCTGATCTCTCCCTCTCTGGGTCCCAGGTGACTGAGCCCCAACTGAAGGAGGAAGTGCAACTGCCAACACCAGAGTCTGAAGGGATACAATCTCTCCTGTCTGTAAACTGATGCTGCCCATCACCTCACTAGATGGAACACACCTGACATGCAAATGTTTTCCACTGGTTATGACAACAGTAAGTGATGTTTTATATGGTTATATGGTTGAAAAGAATATGCTGAGTTTTCCCAGACCAGGTGAGGTTAAAAGTTCACGAAAGTATTCAATGTTAATTTAATGCAGTTTTATGACACCATAACAGTGGGAACTGACAATTGTAACAAAGCATATTTGTTATTGTAAAGATTGTCATTATAAATATAGAGACATATCCTTTATGTATCATCTTTAAAGAAGTCAGACAGACAGGGGAGCTCCTTAATAAGTGTGTATTGAATCACATCAACCCAAACATATCTGGGTAGCCTAGTGGTTAGAGCGTTGGACTAGTAACCAAATGGTTGCAAGTTCAAATCCCCGAGCTGACAAGGTACAAATCTGTTGTTCTGCCCCTGAACTGGCAGTTAACCCACTGTTTCAAGGCTGTCATTGAAAATAAGAATTTGTTCTTAACTGACTTGCCTAGTAAAATAAAGGTGAAATAAATAAATAAATTGTCACTCTCAAGCACAATCATCATCCATCATTTCAAGACAAAATACATGTAAATATTTGGTGCCAGTCTGTTTCTGCATTAGCCAGCTGAATGATCTGTCTCTCTGCCAATTAAACATCACACTAATATTAAAACAGAATGACACCAGGTCAGTTTACGCACAATAACTTTATTGCCAGATTTCAATGTGAAACCATGCTTTTGACATTTTATTTTATTTTCCAATTGAGCCGACATGAGCAATGTTCTATTGTCTTCAAAAAGCTGCATTTGTAACGATTGTCTTCTGACGAAGAGGAGCAGTAGGAAGGATCGGAGGACCAATGTGCAGCGTGGTAAGTGTCCATTTTAATATATATAACTGAACACTACAAAAAAACAAAATAACAACGTGAATGAACAAACGAAAATCGAAACAGTCCCGTGTGGTACAGACACAGGAAACAATCACCCACAACTCAAAAGTGAAACCAGGCTACCTAAGTATGGTTCTCAATCAGGGACAACGATAGACAGCTGCCTCTGATTGAGAACCATACCAGGCCAAACACAGAAATCCCATATCATAGAAAAAGGAACATAGACAAACCACCCAACTCACTCCCTGACCATACGACAACAAAGACATAACAAAAGAACTAAGGTCAGAATGTGACAGCATTGTCTAAATCTTCAATCGGTTTGAATCTCGGCCTGTATGTGGCAATAATTTTGCTACATATGGACGATTTCAGAGGTTCTTGCGCTGGTTTTTACTCCATGTGGGTAGATAAACTGCACACCCAACATTATCAAAACATAATCTACAGAGGGGAAATCAAACCAATAGTTTCTAGGCTACTGAATATATTGGAAAGACATTCAAACATCATTCATTGGAAAACAATCAATCCATATGGAAGAAAATGATACATTTGTATTCACTAATGAATTTGAATAAATATGGAACATAAATGTAAGGACATGTTGTTCCTATTTCAAGCAATAACGGCTTGAATAGATTTTACTTTTTGTTTTAGAGGCATTTGATACAAGGCAGCTTCCAAACCCTGTGGAGGTAGAGGAGGGGTTGCACAAACCCAGAGATCACAACGATGCAGAAAGAAATGGACATGCCTGAAGAAAAGTCCAATAATGGAATGTAACTTTTAGTAGATATCACCAGTACTATTGGGAGTTGAGACACTGCAGTATAAAACAGGATAATCAAAATGATCTTAAAGGCCTTCATCTTAATGCTGTTTGTCCCCACCCTGCCCCCATCCCCCGGCCCTGGACGTTTCAGAGCCCAGAGAACTGAGAGGCAGCAGAATGACATCAGCAGAAAATAGACCAGTGACTGGAAAAGGAGTAGAATGACACTGTTGTAAAATTCTCAAACACAAATAGACAGCAGGACCCAGGAACCATCAGCCAGACAACACCACAACACCCCACCCTGTATCTCAGGGGTTTGTACTTCAGGAAGACCACAGGATGGACCACCGCCAGGTAGCGCTCCACACAGATACAGCACTGGAACAGGGGACGGCCAGAGAAAATGAACCCAAAAGAAAAAGCAGCCGCTTTGTGGATAAGATCAGACTGGACGTATCTGTCAGCTATGCGGACGGCATTAAAGACGCAGAGGAGAATCTCAGACAGGGTCAGGTTGAGAGTGAAGAACTCTGAGGCCATCGTCCCTCCTGCTCCAGTCAGTATCAGCGAGATAGAGAGGGCGAGAGAGACAGATAGGGAGAGATAGAGAGGGTGAGAGAGACAGATAAGGAGAGATAGAGAGGGTGAGAGAGACAGATAGGGAGAGATAGAGAGGGTGAGAGAGACAGATAGGGAGAGATAGAGAGGGTGAGCGAGACAGATAAGGAGAGATAGAGAGGGTGAGAGACAGATAAGGAGAGATAGAGAGGGTGAGAGAGACAGATAGGGAGAGATAGAGGAAGAGCGAGAAAGAGAGAGAGAAAGAGAGTAGCGAGAGAGCGAAAGAGAGGTAGAGAGAGAGAGAGAGAGAGAGAGAGAGAGAGAGAGAGAGAGAGAGAGAGAGAAGAGAAAGAGAGGTAGCGAGAGAGCGACAGAGTGGTAGAGAGAGAGAGAGAGAGAGAGAGAGAGAGAGAAGAGAAGACAAAGGGGGGATTGTTATACAAGCAAGAGGATATTGCAAAGTATTTATCTCGCTATAGTATATCAGTCTTTATGGGGTGTTAGGTATTACTCGGGTAAATATTTTTTTTTTTACCCTGGTTGAAAATAAATAGAAAATGTTGAGTAGCCTCAACTAGGTGTGCAGCCTGATTAGAATCACAATGAAGCACTCAAAAAACCAGAGGAAGCTAAATTAAGAAATATAATATTGTACAATCCTTTGAAGATAATATATGCACTACACATGATCACTTTGTCGATATGGAAAATTATCTATATATTTTCATAAATTGCCATTATTATGATTTTAAAAAATGAAACAAATCTCCATCTAATGTTTTTGTTCAGAAGCTTTATCAATTTAGATTTCAATTCTAAATTTAAAAAGTGCTATTTAAAAATAACTATTTAACTCACCTGTAGCCTATTAATGCAGTGTCTCTGTCCTCTGAGGTGTGATGGGTTGTGTCTGTCACTGCTGCTGGACCTGAGAACCTGCAACTAAATATCCAAATCTCTGCCCTGCCACAATTCATTGTCGTGTCATCTCAACCTGGTGATGTAGACCACGCAGCATCCAAAATGGCACCCTATTCCCTATGAAGTGCACTACCTTTGACCAGAGCCCTATGGGGTAAAAGTTAGCACACTATATTGCATATGATATAGAGTGCCATTTTAGACATAGAGCAGAGCACAGACAAGAGCGGTGTCAGATTGAAGGCAAATAAGTTAAAAGAATATATATATCCGCTTGCATGCAATTTCTCCTCCCTGCTGCTCACAACAAACTTCATTTCCCCCTTTCACAAGGAGAGTAAGATGATATGGTTCACACAGTTCATTTAATTGTCACTTTATAATTCTTCTTACTTTAACCTCTGAGATTGGAATATTTTTGAAAATATTTTTATGTTGAATGTTTTTTTTATGTTAAATTAGGTGAAATTAGGTGAAAAAAAATATTTTTTTACAAAACTACTCTTCCTCAGAGCCCTCTAAAACAGTACAGTGTCCCAGCCCTGTGGAGGTAGAGGAGTGGCTGATGCAGGACAGTGTCCCAGCCCTGTAGAGGAGAGGCTAATACAGGACAGTGTCCCAGCCCTGTAGAGGTAGAGGAGTGGCTGATGCAGGACAGTGTCCCAGCCCTGTAGAGGAGAGGCTAATACAGGTCCCAGCCCAGTGTCCCAGCCCTGTAGAGGTAGAGGAGTGGCTGATGCAGGACAGTGTCCCAGCCCTGTAGAGGAGAGGCTAATACAGGACAGTGTCCCAGCCCTGTAGAGGTAGAGGAGTGGCTAATACAGGACAGTGTCCCAGCCCTGTAGAGGTAGAGGAGTGGCTGATGCAGGACAGTGTCCCAGCCCTGTAGAGGAGAGGCTAATACAGGACAGTGTCCCAGCCCTGTAGAGGTAGAGGAGTGGCTAATACAGGACAGTGTCCCAGCCCTGTAGAGGTAGAGGAGTGGCTGATGCAGGACAGTGTCCCAGCCCTGTAGAGGTAGAGGAGAGGCTAATACAGGACAGTGTCCCAGCCCTGTAGAGGAGAGGCTAATACAGGACAGTGTCCCAGCCCTGTAGAGGTAGAGGAGTGGCTGATGCAGGACAGTGTCCCAGCCCTGTAGATGAGAGGCTAATACAGGACAGTGTCCCAGTCCTGTAGAGGAGAGGCTAATACAGGACAGTGTCCCAGCCCTGTAGAGGTAGAGGAGTGGCTGATGCAGGACAGTGTCCCAGCCCTGTGGAGGTAGAGGAGTGGCTAATACAGGACAGTGTCCCAGCCCAGCTAATACCAGTGTCCCAGCCCTGTGGAGGAGAGGCTAATACAGGACAGGACAGTGTCCCAGCCCTGTAGAGGAGAGGAGATAAAGGAGTGGAAGTGAGGCTGATGCAGGACAGTGTCCCAGCCCTGTGGAGGTACAGGACAGTGAGGCCTGTGGAGGTAGAGGGAGAGGCTGATACAGGACAGTGTCCCAGCCCTGTAGAGGAGAGGCTAATACAGGACAGTGTCCCAGCCCTGTGGAGGAGAGGCTAATATACAGGAGTGGCCCTGATACAGGACAGTGTCCCAGCCCTGTGGAGGCTGAGCAGGACAGTGTCCCAGTGGCCCTGATACAGGACAGTGTCCCAGCCCTGTGGAGGTAGAGGGCTGATGCAGGACAGTGTCCCAGCCCAGGACAGTGTCCCAGCCCTGTGGAGGTAGAGGAGTGGCTGATGCAGGACAGTGTCCCAGCCCTGTAGAGGAGAGGCTAATACAGGACAGTGTCCCAGCCCTGTAGAGGAGAGGCTAATACAGGACAGTGTCCCAGCCCTGTGGAGGTAGAGGAGTGGCTGATGCAGGACAGTGTCCCAGCCCTGTAGAGGAGAGGCAGGACAGTGTAATACAGGACAGTGTCCCAGCCCTGTGGAGGTAGAGGAGTGGCTGATGCAGGACAGTGTCCCAGCCCTGTAGAGGAGAGGCTAATACAGGACAGTGTCCCAGCCCTGTGGAGGTAGAGGAGTGGCTGAGCAGGACAGTGTCCCAGTGTCCAGGACAGTGTCCCAGCCCTGTAGAGGAGAGGCTAATACAGGACAGTGTGCAGGACAGTGTCCCAGCCCTGGAGGTAGAGGACAGTGGCTGATGCAGGACAGTGTCCCAGTGTCAGGACAGTGTCCCAGCCCTGTCCCAGCCCTGGAAGGCTAATACAGGAGTGAGCCCTGTAGAGGAGAGGCTGATACAGGACAGGCCATACAGGACAGTGTCCCAGCCCTGTAGAGGAGAGGCTAATACAGGACAGGTCCCAGCCCAGTACAGGACAGTGTCCCAGCCCTGTAGAGGAGAGGCTAATACAGGACAGTGTCCCAGCCCTGTGTAGAGGAGAGGCTGATGCAGGACAGTGTCCCAGCCCTGTAGAGGAGAGGCTAATACAGGACAGTGTCCCAGCCCCTGTAATACAGGACAGGTCCCAGTAGAGGAGAGGCTGATGCCCTGTAGAGGAGAGGCTAATACAGGACAGTGTCCCAGCCCTGTAGAGGAGAGGCTAATACAGGACAGTGTCCCAGCCCTGTGTAGAGGAGTGGCTAATACAGGAGCAGTGTCCCAGCCCTGTGGAGGTAGAGGAGTGGCTGAGTGTACAGAACAGTGTCCCAGCCCTGTGGAGGTAGAGGAGTGGCTGGGACAGGACAGTGTCCCAGCCCTGTGGAGGTAGAGGAAAGGCTGCACAAACCCACAGATCACAATGATGGAGAGAGAAATGGATAATGACAAAACTACGCAACCTGAAGAAAGACATTGTACAAAGACATGATTACAAATATGGTAGTCGAGTAGTATATTAATGTACCAAGCAGATGTTCCTCCCTCCCACACTTGCTCCCACTCTGCCTCCCTCCCTCCTGCTCTCCCCTACAACCACAACCCCAGCCACTCCCACTAGACACCTGTATTTCTCCCGCCTGTAAACTGATGCTGCCCATACCCTCACTTCATGGATCACACCAGACATGCACATGTTTTCCACTGGTAATGACAACTCAAAGTGATGTTTAGTATGGTTGGAGAGATTATGCTGTGCTGTGTAGAATGTGTTGTGGATGGATAGGGCACTGAGTTTCCAGACCAGGTCAGGTCAAAGCTCAGGAAAATCTCCAGGCTCTAGCAACACAATATGGTGTTCAGTACGGAAGTTTTCAATGTAAATTGTGTGAAATCATTATAGCTGGTGCTGCACATTGATTTCAAGGATGAATATATTAAATTGTGATTACTTTATCTGTTATTATAATTGTTGATATTATTTATTATGTATTTACAGACATATTTTACATTTATACTGTTTAAAAAAGACAGAGTTACTTAATAAAGATGTATGTAATCACATAAACCCAACAATATCTACATTGTACCTTTCAAGCACAATCATCATTTCAAGAGAAAACACATGTACATGTTTGTTGCCAGTCTTGCTGCATTCGCCAGTTGAATGGTCTGTCTCTCTGCTGAAGTTGAAACAGAATGACACCAGGTCTATTTACAAACAAGAACATTATGTCTGGGATTCATTACTTAACCATGCCATAACCTGCTTGACATTTAAAGGGAATTTCCGATGCATCCGACATCTGCAGTGTTTACCTTGGATACCATCTCTGTGAATGTGGTGCCATTACCTTTAAATGCTGCACAGGCAACAATGAGGATCGGATTGAACACTGGTCTATATATCTAAATATGGCTGGTTTGAGAAGTGTGTGGACTGGTTTACACTGTGTGGTGGCATCAACTGACAATAATATCAAAATAAAATCTTCAGGGGGAGGAATCCAAACATCATTTTCTAGCAGGGCTTGCAACCGAAAATATTTGACATTTGTTTCGTTCTGAATAGAATCATTGTCTTGTTCCTGTTCCACTGTTCCGGCCATCAAAATAATGTTCTGAACTGATGAAAAATAAAAATAGAATGATGTTTTTATCTTTATCTTTCTGTTTTAAACCTCTTTCTACAATTAGATAGACATGCAATTACTTCACCAATCAGTGTGGACAGAGCAGCTTCATATGGAGCGGACAAGACTTTTAAATGCATTGGACAGGTATGTGTAAGGCCTGAGAGCGTCGGACATTTTACAGGTGGGTAGAGAGTGAGAAATGTTGGAGCAGGAGGCTTGGCTTGAAGCGCTGTGCATCCTGTGGTTGTGACATGCATGATCTGAAATAGACCACAGAGTCATACCTACAGAGGAGCGGCTTCTACGAAGGAACTGTGAATGCCTTTGGACTTTGGAGAGTTGGCTTAACGTTGGCTTAACGTTGGCTTAACGTTGGACCAGCAAGCTAACAAAGTTGTGTGTGCAGAGCGGCTGTAATGGCCATCGTTGCATGAAGAAGTGGACCAAATGCCCAACTCAGGTCAGGGCGTGACAGTGGCACACAAAACAAAACAAAACACTACTTTTGTAGTTAGTAAATCTAATGTGAAAGGTAAAAAGTATCCTTATCTAGCATTGAACATTTTAGTTCTTATTCTCTTAATAATGTATTTAATCTCATCAATCCAACAATATCTCCACTGTCACTTTCAAGCACAATCATCCTCCATCATTTCAAGAGAAACAACAATATTTGGCACCAGTCTGTTTCTGCATTAGCCAGCAGAATGTTCTGTCTCCCTACCAATAAAACATCACACTAATATCAAAACAGAATGACAGCAGGTCAATTTACAAACAAGTATGTTATTGCCAGATTTCAGTGCAAAACCATGCTACTGACATTTAAAGGTCAGTTCCAATTGAGCCGACATGTCCATCAATTACTTTGATTAGCGATTATCTTGAATGCCGTCACGGTTAGCGTGATTCTGTTGACTTTTAAAGCTTAATTTTCTACAACTTCAATCGTTTTGAATCTCAGACTAAGTTTGTTAATTCTTTTGCTACATATTTACGATTTGAGAAGTTCTGGTTTATGCTCTATGTGTGTATATAAACTGCAGACCCAATATTATCAAAACAACATCTACAGGGGGGCAGATTATATCAACAATTTCTAGGCTACTAATTACATTGGAAATACATTCAAACATCATCATTTGGAGAACCATAAATCCTAATAGTTGAAAATCATACATTCTAATTCACAAATGAATATGAAAAAACATATAATATAATATTATACATTTTTAAAGCACTAACGGGTTGAAGAGATTGTAACTTTTTTTGGAGAGACACTTGAAACAAAGCAGCTTCCCAACCCTGTGGAGGTGGAGGAGGGGCTGCACAAACCCAGAGATCACATGGATGCAGAAACAAATGGACATGCCTGAAGAAAAGTCCTTTAACAGAATGACTGCAGGTCAATTTACAAACAAGTGCACTATTGCCAGTTTTCAATGTTTAACTATGCTGTAGAGCTACTGACATTTAAAGGTCATTTCCATTTGAGCCGACATGTGCAGTGTTTACCTTGAATAGCATCTCTGTGAAAGCTGTTCCGTTGCCTTTAAAAGCTGCGTTGTCTGCAAGCTGGATCGGTTTGAACCTTGGCCTATATATCTAAATATGGACTTGGGCTGGATTACACTGTGTGAATAGATAAACTGCTGACCCAATATTATCAAAACAAAATCTACAGTGGGAGGAATCCTACCATAATTTTCTAGGAGGGTTGGTATCAAAATCATTTCCAATTGTTTTCTTTCTGAACAGAATCACACATTTTTTTGTTCCTGTTCCACTTTCTGACGATCAAAAGAAACTTCTGAACTGGTTGAAAATAAAAAAATAAAAAAATATTTTTTAAACCTTTGATTTCAATACATTTTTTACATTTATATCGACATGAAATTTCTACACCATTCAGTGTGGATAGAACAGCTTGCTATGGAGCAGGAAAACTTTTTCACATGCATTGGAAAAGGTGTGTGTAAGGCGTGAGATGTGTCTGAAATTTGCAGTGTCTGGAGAGAGTGAGAAACGGTGGAGCAGGAGGAACCTAGGCTTGAAGAGCTGGGCATCTTTTTGTTAAGACATTATCTGATATAGACCCACAGAATTATACCTATGGAGGAGCTGCTTCTATGAAGGAATTGTGAATGTCTTTGAACATCCAAGAGTTAGCTTAACGTCGGACAAGCTAGCTAGCAAACTTTTGTGTGCAAAGCGGCAACCGAATTGATTATAAAACCCTACATACCTTTTTGTAGTTAATGAATACGATGTGAAACGTGACAACTAGAGTATTCTTAACTGGCGTTGAAAATGTGAATCCATTCTTGGCCATTCATGACACTCACTGGCAAGTATTTTCAGATGGAAGTCAGGTAAACACTGCAATATGTTTCTGAGTGACAAAGTGGGGGCTTTGTAAAAGCGCTTTGTTGTGTTTTTGCAGATGTAACAGTTGTTAAAGTACTATGTGAATTTCACCTGGTTCATATATTAATATGTCATGTTGATTTGTTATTATGCATGCCTGCATCCTGGGAGTAGGGGAGTGTGTACTTACGTTTTGCCCTGCATGCTCGTGCTCAAGTCATTTCGATGCACTATGAGAGGTAGGCACGCTTATTTTGTCTTCAGAAAAGTTTGATTCTTTCAAGTACAAAGTCATTCACACAGTGTTTTGTTCATGAATAATATTTAGAGGTTACTCATAAGTGGATGGTATTGTTAAGATGCACTTGTAATTGTACTTTTTATGATGATATCAACATTCTGAATCCAACATGTGGTTAATAGCTAGCTAAGGTATTAGCAGGCTATTGTATGTGTGAACGATGGCTAGCTCCTCGAATGATCCCAGTCCCTCCTTGTCATGAATATTACCGAAGGTGACTCCTTTTCTTGTTCGGGTGGCGCTCGGCGGTCGTCGTCGCCGGTCTACTAGCTATCACTGATCCGTTGTTCTGTGTTCCTTTGGTTTTGTCTGATTAGTATCACCTGTTTCTTGTTTGGTTGTCAGGGTAGGGTTATATATAGTTTGTTCAGCCCGCTTCTGTTTTGCGCGGGCTTGTTCGTCTGTTCTATGTTTGAGTGTATTTTGTTTGTATTTTGGGTTTCGCGCTGTCCGTTAATATTTCTGATCATTTGTTTTCCTACTTTTGTTCATGTTATTTTTCCGGGACATTAACCTCTTGATGCTATGGGGGGCGCTATTTCATTTTTGGATGAAAAACGTTCCCGTTTTAAACAAGATATTTTGTCACAAAAAGATGCTCGACTATGCATATAATTGATAGCTTTGAAAGAAAACACTCTGACGTGTCCAGAACTACCAAGATATTTTTTGTGCGTGCCCTGAACGTGAGCTTCAGGCAAAACCAAGATGAGACGGTATCCAGGAAATGAGCAGGATTTTTGAGGCTCTGTTTTCCATTGTCTCCTTTGGCTGTGAATGCGAGAGGAGTGAGTCAACCCTTTCTGTCGTTTCCCCAAGGTGTCTGCAGCATTGTGACATATTTGTAGGCAGATCATTGGAAGATTGACCATAAGAGACCACATTTACCAGGTGTCCGCCCGGTGTCCTGCGCCGAAATTGGTGCGCAAAAGTCAGCTGCCAGTATTTTTCCATGGGATTCAGAGAGAAAGCAAGCTTCCACGAACGATATATCAATGAAGAGATATGTGAAAAAACACCTTGAGGATTGATTCCAAACAACGTTTGCCATGTTTTGTCGATATTATGTAGTTAATTCGGAAAAAGTTTGACGTTGTAGGTGACTGAATTTTCGGTTCGTTTCGGTAGCCAGATGCAATGTAGAAAACGGAACGATTTCTCCTACACACAGATCAGGAAAAACTGCGCATTTGTATGTAACTGAGAGTCTCCTCATTGAAAACATCAGAAGCTCTTCAAAGGTAAATGATTTTATTTATTTGGTTATCTGGTTTTTGTGAAAATGTTGTGCTAAATGCTACTCAAAATGCTATGCTAGCTTTGCATACTCTTACACAAATTAGTCAATTTCTATGGTTCAAAAGCATATTTTGAAAATTTGAGATGACAGTGTTGTTAAGAAAAGGCTAAGCTTGAGAGCAGACGCATTATTTTCATTTTATTTGTGATTTTCAGAAATCATTAACGTTGCGTTATGCTAATGAGCCTGAGGCTTTAGTCACGATCCCGGATCCGGGATGGGGAGTTCCAAGAGGTTTTAAAGCGCGTTTTTTCCCACATCTTTTGCTCTCTGCGCCTGACTCCACACCTCCTCACTCATTTGTCGTAACAGAAGCCCGCACCACGATATGGAGTCAGCAGGAGCAGCGACCACTCCTCTTCCCACTATGGAGGAGAGAGTCCTTCATCACACGTCCATCCTCCATCGCCTAGGATCAGCGATGGATCAAATGATGGAGAGGATGGATCGTTGGGAGAGGAATGGTCTCCCTACTACCCCACTGACCATCCCACCAGCAACTCTACCATCTCCCCCATCTGGATCCGGTTCCAGCGCTTTGCGCATTACGCCTCCGAGGGTGTACGATGGAGCAGCGACGTGGTGCCAGGGATTCCTGCTTCAACTAGACCTCTACCTGGCCACCGTTCGGCCGGCTCCCTCGGATGAGGAGAGAGTGTGGGTCCTCATCACATGCCTTACGGGTAGAGCCCTGGAGTGGGCTAATGCGGTCTGGAACGGGCCCGACTCAGCGAAGGACAATTACCCGGAGTTCACCCGCTGTTTCAGGGCCATGTTCGATCACCCTCCAGAAGGTCGAGCGGCGGGTGAGAGATTGTTCCATCTCAGACAGGGGACGAGGAGCGCGCTGGACTTCGCGATGGAGTTCCGGACCTTGGCCGCTGGAGCAGGGTGGAACGACAGGGCCCTGATAGACCATTACAGATGTAGCCTGAGAGAGGATGTCCGCAGGGAGCTGGCCTGTTGGGACACTACACTTAGCCTGGATGGACTGATAGACCTGTCGATCCGGTTGGACCATCTGCTAGCTGCTCGCGGACGTTCTGAAAGGGTCCTGTCAGTTCTACCTCCTGACCCTCCTGCTCCTATCCCGATGGAGCTAGGAGGGACCGCGTATAGGGAGATCGGAGGAGGAAGCTCCTCCTGTACCAGTTGTGGCCGGAGAGGGCACACGTCTGGTCGGTGCTAGAGGAATTCATCTGGGAATCGAGAAGGCAGGCAGAACACTCCTCGGTCACCCCAGGTGAGTAAGCACCACACTCTCCCAGAGTTTCCTGTTGGTCACATGTTCTTATTAATTTGTTTCCTTAATTATTCTCCTTCTCTCCAGCATAAGGCACTGGTAGATTCAGGCGCAGCTGGAAACTTTATAGATCGCGGACTAGCTCAGAGGTTGAGGATTCCGTTAGTAAAAGTGGACCCCCCTTTTCCCGTGCACTCTTTAGATAGTCGACCATTAGGGTCAGGGCTGGTGAGGAAAGCCACAATTCCGTTGGAGATGATTACGCAGGGGAATCACAAGGAGCGAATTAGTTTGTTCCTTATCGATTCACCTGCGTTTCCAGTGGTGCTGGGGATTCCCTGGCTAGCTAATCATAATCCTACGATTTCGTGGAAACAGGGAACTCTCCAGGGGTGGTCTGATGTGTGTTCAGGCAGGTGTGTAGGGGTTTCCATCGGTGCGACCACGGTGGAGAGTCCAGACCAGGTTTCCACCGTGTGCATTCCAGCTGAGTATGACGATTTGGCTATCGCTTTCAGTAAAAAGAAGGCGACCCAATTACCACCCCATAGGCAGGGGGATTGCATGATAAACCTCCAGGGTAACGCTGCACTCCCCAGGAGTCATGTGTATCCTTTGTCCCAGGAGGAGACGGTGGCTATGGAAACTTATATCACCGAGGCTCTGGGACAGGGGTATATTCGGCCCTCCATGTCACCTGTCTCTTCGAGTTTCTTTTTGTGAAGAAAAAGATGGTGGTTTGCGTCCGTGTATTGATTATAGAGGTCTAAATTCCATCACGGTGGGTTTTAGTTACCCACTACCTCTCATTGCTACGGCAGTGGAATCATTTCACGGAGCACAGTTCTTCACTAAACTGGATCTCAGGAGTGCTTATAATCTGGTGCGTGTTCGGGATGGAGATGAGTGGAAAACTGCATTTAGCACTACTTCTGGCCATTATGAGTACCTCGTCATGCCATACGGTTTAAAGAATGCTCCAGCTATATTTCAATCCTTCGTGGATGAGATTCTCAGAGACCTGCATGGACAGGGTGTAGTGGTGTATATTGACGATATTTTGATCTACTCCGCTACACGCACTGCGCATGTATCTTTGTAACGCTCAGCGTCTGCTAAATGACTTAAATGTAATGTATGTAAATGTATCTCTGGTGTGCAAGGTTCTTAAACGACTGCTGGAGCATGACCTGTATGTGAAGGCAGAGTAATGTGAGTTTTCCAAACGATCAGTTTCCTTCCTGGGTTATCGCATTTCCAGCTCTGGGTTGGTAATGGAGGGTGACCGCGTAAAGGCCGTGCGTAATTGGCCGACTCCGACCACGGTAAAGGAGGTGCAGCGGTTCTTGGGGTTTGCCAATTACTACCGGAGGTTTATCCGGGGTTTTGGTCAGGTAGCTGCCCCTATTTCCTCACTGCTGGTGCGTTTACAGTGGTCAGCAGAGGCGGACGGAGCTTTTCATAAGTTGAAGGCGATGTTCACTGAGGCGCCGGTGTTGGCGCATCCAAACCCTTCTTTGGCGTTTATAGTAGAGGTGGACGCATCCGAGGCTGGGGTTGGAGCGGTGCTCTCACAGTGTTCGGGTGCGCCACCGAAGCTCCGCCCCTGTGCCTTTTTTTCGAAGAAACTCGGGCCAGCGGAGCGAAATTATGATGTTGGGGATAGGGAGTTGTTGGCTATGGTTAAGGCCCTGAAGGTGTGGAGACACTGGCTTGAGGGGGCTAAGCACCCTTTCCTTATCTGGACTCACCACCGTAACCTGGAGTATATCCGATCAGCTAGGAGACTGAATCCTCGTCAGGCAAGGTGGGCCATGTTTTTCACCAGATTTCGTTTCACTATCTCGTATAGACCAGGTTCCCTCAACACTAAGGCCGACGCGCTGTCAAGACTCTATGACACTGAGGACAGGTCCATCAATCCTACTCCCATCATTCCGGCAGCTAAGCTGGTGACACCAGTAGTATGGGATGTGGACGCGGACATCGAGCGGGCGCTAAGGGAGGAACCTGCGCCTCCACAGTGTCTGGAGGGTCGTAGGTACGTGCCGCTGGCTGTTCGTGATCAATTGATTCGATGGGCTCATTGTCTACCCTCGTCGGGTCACCCATGTATTTTTAGGACAGTGCGAGGTCTTCAGAGGATATTTAGGGCCATTGAAAGTCCTGAGGAGAATAAACAAGGTTTGTTATCGATTATTACTTCCTTCGTATTATCGTATTAAACCCTCGTTTCATGTGTCTCTTCTCAGGCTGGTGGTAGCTGGTCCCGTGCAGGAAGGTGAGGTTCCGGAGGTTCCTCCCCCCCCTCTGGACATCAAGAGGTCCCCGGCGTACAAGATACGAGCTATTCTGGACTCGAGACGCCGGGTGAGGGGCTTGCAGTACCTCGTTGACTGGGAGGGGTACGGTCCGGAGGAGAGGTGCTGGGTTCCGGTGAGGGATATTCTAGATCCATCTATGTTGAGAGAGTTCCATCTCCTCCGTCCGGATCGCCCAGCGCCTCGGCCCCCGGGTCGTCCCCGAGGCCAGCGTCGGCGCGCTGCGGGAGCTGCGCGTCAGGGGGGGGGGTACTGTCACGAATATTACCGAAGGTGACTCCCCTTCTTGTTCGGGTGGCATTCGGCGGTCGTCGTCGCCGGTCTACTAGCTATCACCGATCCGTTGTTCTGTGTTCCTTTGTTTTTGTCTGATTAGTATCACCTGTTTCTTGTTTGGTTGTTAGGGTAGGGTTATATATAGTTTGTTCAGCCCGCTTCTGTTTCGTGCGGGCTTGTTCGTCTGTTCTATGTTTGAGTGTATTTTGTTTGTATTTTGGGTTTCGCGCTGTCTGTTAATATTTCTGATCATTTGTTTTCCTACTTTTGTTCATGTTGTTTTTCCGGGATATTAAAGTGTGTTTTTTCCCACATCTTTTGCTCTCTGCGCCTGACTCCACACCTCCTCACTCATTTGCCGTAACACTCCTATTGTGCATCTGTTGTAGAAAGAGGCGAGGATTCGCTGAACATATGTGCTCTACAAATGTTTTATTTCCTTTTGGATGCAGATGCAGGATGCAGAGAGTGAATTCTGCTTAATTAAAACTACCCGATCTCCAAAGTCCACGTCTACAGTCTCAATCAATAACATAACGCAGAGTTACAGCGGTGCAGCACAGCACCGGTTACACAGAGAAACAAATAATGTAAAAGAGCATTATTAATCAGTTCTCATGCTTTTTAAAATAAAGTTTTTGTTCTGGAACAGTATAGATCAGTTTCGTTCTCGGTTTGGATTCTGTTTCTCAAAAAATGTCAACCACTGCTTTTTAGCAGTTTTTTTTCACTGATTACATTGGAAATACATTCAAACATCAGGAATTGGAAAACAACAAATCCATATTGGAATAAAATCATACATTTCAATTCACAAATGATTATGGAAAAACATAAAACATAAATATAATGACATATCCTACATTTTTATGTCACTAATGGGGTGAAGAGATTGAACTTTTTTCTTAGAGTCCTCTGATAAAGGGCAGCTTTCCAACCCTGTGGAGGTAGAGGAGGGGCTGCACAAATCCAGAGATGACACAGATGCAGAAACAAATGGACATTCCTAAAACAAACTCTACATATGGAATATAACTTCGAGTCAGTGCCATCAATGTCACTGGAAGATGAGATATCACAACATACACCAGGATAATCAAAATGATCTTAAAGGCCTTCATCTTAATGTTGTTTGTCCCCTCCCTGTCCCCATCCCCCGGCCCTGAACGTTTCAGAGTCCAGAGAACTGAGAGGCAGCAGAATGACATCAGCAAAACGTAGATCATTGTCTGGACAAAGAGAGAGTAAACAAAAGGTGGTGAAAACAACTCAAACAAACATAGACAGCAAGACCCAAGAACCATCAGCCAGACAACACTACAACACCCCACCCTGTATCTCAGGGGTTTGTACTTCAGGAAGACCACAGGGTGGACCACCGCCAGGTAGCGCTCTAAACAGATACAGCACTGGAACAGGGGACAGCCAGAGAATACTAACCCAAAAGAAAAATGAGAAGCTTTTTGGACAAAATCAGACTGGACGTAGAGACCAGCCATGCTGACAGTATTAAAGAGGCAGAAGATAATCTCAGACAGGGTCAGGTTGAGAGAGAAGAACTCTGAGACCATCGTCCCTCCAGCTCCAGTCAGTATCAGCCACAGGATGTAAACTTTGGTTGGGAGACCCAGGATGATATTGATTGAAAAGGAAGCAGTAAAACTGTGGACATATTGTCCCACATGGTCACCCTGTTCACTCAGATCAATGAGGGAGATCGGAGGAGGGGTGGGCGTATCATTGACTGTAGATACATTCATCTCAATGATGCATGTAACTGTAATGTGTGAAAGTTCTTGAGATCTGTAAGGGAAAGAGCCAAAGGATGAGAGAGGGAGAGAGAGAGGGAGAGGGAGGGGAACAACAGGTTCATGCAACAGGATCATGCAAAGTATTTATTCTCGGTATAATATCAGTCTTTATTCATCTTATATATGCACAAATAATCATACAATAACCACTGCAATATCTAATCAAATCAAATGTTATTAGTCACATGCACCAAATACAAGATATTGAGCTTACAGTGAAATTCTTACTTGCAAGCCTTACAAGCCCTTTACCAACAATGCAGCTTTAAGAAAAAACAAGTTTGTTAACTATGGAAAAAATGTACTAAATATGATTTTTTTTTGGAAAATAGAATATTAACTAATAATTAAGAGCAACAACAAAATAACAGTAGCGAGGCTATATACAAGGGGGTACAGGTACAGAGTTGATGTGCATGAGCACAGGTTAGTTGAGGTCATAGAGGTAATATGCACATGCAGGTAGAGGTAAAGTGATTACGATTAGATAATAAGCAGTGAGTAGCAGTAGCATAAACATGTGTGTGTAGTGGGGGGCATTGCAAATAGTCCAGGTAGCCATTTGATTAGCTGTTCATCAGTCTGATGGCTTGGGGGTAGAAGCAGTTTAGAAGCCTTTTGGCACATAAGGGTGTTAAGTCGCTCTGCTTTTTGAAAAATATTTGTAAAACGTTGAGTGCCATAGGCAGCTGAAAACCTGATGGAGCTAAATTAAGAACGATATTCTCTTAAAATCCTTTGTAGGTGATATATGCAAAAGAGATGATCACCTTGTAAACTTGCTGAAATCTCAAAATGTGTCTGCAAAATTGACAATATTCAAATAAATATTTATATTTTTTATTTGAATCTAATGTATTTGGTCCTAAGGTACATAAATTGATAGAAATCAATGGTTTTGCTAACCTGTATTGATGCAGCGTCCCTCTCTCCTGGAGTGTGGTGTGCTTGTGTCTGTGGATCTAATACTGCATATACAACACCCTGCCGTGCTCTGACACACCTGAGAGACACGTGGACATTGTTCTTTTTCAGACATCCAAAATGGCACCCTATTCCCTGTGGGTCCTGGTCAAAAGTAGTGCACTGCATAGGGTATAGGGTGCCATTTCAGACGTCGACCAAAGCACCAACAAGAGGAGTGTCAGTTTGTAGGCAAATAAGGTGCACTGTTGTTTTAAAGCAGTGAAATGACACCATTGTCAGCCAAGACACTCTTAAAAACCTACAAATAATAATAAACTAATAAAAGAAGCAACACATTTCATTCCAATTAACAAATTAACAGTTAGAAAAAGTATTGCTTTGAGATAGAGTAATCAGGGGAAATCCTTTAGGCAACAAACTACAGTGAAATAAAACAAACAATTTGTGTGTTTTCTTGTTAGTACAAGACAAAACAAGATGATAAAAATCAGATCATAAGTGATTTACAATCAAAGATTAATGATGAACATCTTCAACTTGTATTGTTGAAGTCAGAAGTTTACATACACCTTAGCCAAAAACATTTAAACTCAGTTTTTCACAATTCCAGACATTTAAAACTTGTAATAATTACCTGTCTTAGGTCAGTTAGGATCACCACTTTATATTAAGAATGTGAAATGTCAGAATAATAGTAGAGAGAATGATTTATTTCAGCTTTTATTTCTTTCATCACATTACCATTGCGTCAGAAATGTACATGCACACAATTAGTATTTGGTAGCATTGCCTTTAAATAGTGTAAGTGTGTATATTCCATGTTTACTCTGTGTTTTCTACTTTGGATGCTCAATAAAAACTTGTGCTTTACTACACATGTATCCATCTATTACTGAAAACAGAGAAAACGTCCAGACCTCATTTCTTGTGCTGAGCAATTAGCCTACATATATTTCTTAACGTTATTGTCAATATTAAACAACTAATTGACCGACGTCGGTTCAATTACTTGAATATCATTTATTTTTATTCATTTTTTCAGAGCTCAACACACAAATTCTCAACAGAGAAATCAAGTCAGGAACTATGTGGGACGCTGGGCCGAAGGGAGTTGTAGTTTTCATTCAACCTAGTTTAGCACTTAAATGTGGTAATTTACTCCAATGACCATAATCCATTGCATCACCTTTTCCAGATCAAAGAGGAGTAGGCAATGTGAGAGGTTTCACTCTTGTCAAAATCTGTCCTACGTTTGTCACCTGCATTCCCGACTATGGGACAACAAACTCTTAACGTTACAATGTTTTCATAGTAACGTCATCTATAAACCTTTAATAACAAAACAAAAATTACATACATTTTCATATTCCATCTATCGTCATGACCAGCATTGTAGCTGACGGAAACCATTGTTCAAAAATCCCTTTGTAGAATGTTTAATGTTTCCTAGGCTGGTTCTCCATAGGAGAGGAAAAAGGAATGTTGTCTGTGGCCTAGGATTTACCAGGGGGGTGAGGGGTCATAAACCCCCCCACATCTTCAGACCCCTTGATCTCTGCTCCTCTGTTGGGGTTGAGAGATAATCTGTAGGGTTGTGGTCTCCTGTAACCTGACCTGATCAGGACAGTCATGACAAAATATACAGACATATCCTTTATTGATCACATTTTAAAAAGTCAGACACACAGGGAGCTCCTTAATAGGTGTGTATTTAATCTGAGCAACCCCAAAATAACTACATTGCCAAGTTCAAGCTCAATCATCATCAATCATTGCAAGAGGAAACACAAGGAAATGTTTTGTGCTAGTTTGTTTCTGCATTAGCCAGCGGAATAGTCTGTCCCTCTGCCAATAAAACACCACGCTATTATTAAAACTGAATTACACCATGTCAATTTATAAACAAGTACATTAATGCCAGATTTCAATGTGAAACTATTTTGTTGCGCTATTGATATTTAAAGGTATTTTCCCATTGAGAGAACATGTGCAGTGTTAACCGTGACCACCATCACAGTGAACGCTGTTCTGTTGACTTTAAAAAGCTACATTGTCTACAACCTCAATCGGTTTGAATCTCGGCCTGTATTTGGCAATCATTTTGCAACATATGGACGATTTGAGAATTTCCCAGGCTGGTTTACACTCTATGTGGGAACATAAACTGCAGACCCAACATTATCAAAACATAATCTACAGAGGGGAAATCAAACCAACACTTCCCGTGCTACTGATTATATTGGAATAACTCAAACATCATGTACTAGAAAACAATAAATCCGTATGTAAGAAAACCATACATTTTTATTCACTAATGAACATGAAAAAACACAGAACATAAATATAATGATATGTACTACATTTTTAAAGCAAAAATGGGTTGAAGAGATTTGACTTTTTGTTTTAGAGACATTTGCTACAAGGCAGCTTCCCAACCCTGTGGAGGTAGAGGAGGGGCTGCACAAACCCAGAGATCACAACGATGCAGAAAGAAATGGACAAGCCTGAAGAAAATGCCATTAATGGAATGTAACTTTTAATAGATATCACCAGTACTAGTGGCAGTTGAGACACAGTAGCGTACACCAGGATAATCAAAATGATCTTAAAGGCCTTCATCTTAATGCTGTTTGTCCCCTCCCTGTCCCCATCCCCCGGCCCTGGACGTTTCAGAGCCCAGAGAACTGAGAGGCAGCAGAATGACATCAGCATAAAATAGATCAGTGACTGGACAAGGCCAGAGTAGAACGACACTGGTGTAAAACTCATAATCAAATATAAACAGCTGGACCCCAAAACCATCAGCCAGACAACACTACAACACCCCACCCTGTATCTCAGGGGTTTGTACTTCAGGAAGACCACAGGATGGACCACCGCCAGGTAGCGCTCTACACAGATACAGCACTGGAACAGGGGACGGCCAGAGAAAATGAACGCAAAAGAAAAAGCAGCCGCTTTGTGGATAAGATCAGACTGGACGTATTTGTCAGCTATGGGGACGGCATTAAAGACGCAGAGGAGAATCTCAGACAGGGTCAGGTTGAGAGTGAAGAACTCTGAGGACATCGTCCCTCCAGCTCCAGTCAATATCAGCCACATGATGTAGACATTGGTGGGGAGACCCAGGATGATGTTGATTGCATAGGAGGCAGTAAGCATTGGGATATAACGTATCACATGGACACCCTGTTCACCCGGATCAATGAGGGAGAGAGGAGATGTGGACGTGTCATTGACAGTAGATACATTCATCTCAACGATGTATGTAACTGTAATGTGTTATAATTCTTGAGATCTGTAAAAAAAGAGACAACGACATAGAGGTAGGGATAGAGAGAGAGAGAGAGAGAGAGAGAGAGAGAGAGGGGGGGAGAGAGAGAGACAGAGAAAGAGAGAGTCAGAGAAAAGGGTGGGAGGGAGGGTGGAGGAGGAGAGAGACAGTGACAGAGAAAGAGGGAGGGCCAGAGAGAGAGATAGAGATTGAGAGAGTGTTACTGTAATTTAGTTATTCCAATATGTTTTCATTAATTGAATTCCCTTCATCTATTTTAAGAGAATTTGTAAGATTCTTGTTTGCATAAAATAGACAGAGACCAGTCTTATCAATAATAGATAACAGAATTTATTCTCGGAGCGCGCTGCCACGTTACCACGAGCAACAGTTTATATACAATAACATGACGTGATTTCATTGCTTCTAGAATGAATCCACTCCTTCCGAACTAGAATTAAGTGAGTTTAAAAGTTCATTCCAACTCACTAACACACTCACAGGTCACACAACATAACTGAATTAACTCTTGACCCCCTACCATTATCGATCACCACTTAGCTGACAGCTCTAATTAACAGAAAACCCAGGAATGCACTCACTGCCTTATCTAAAACACCCAGAGCTCAGTTTCGTTGGTTCAACCATAGGTTAACGACCATATCTGCTTACTTAACCCACTCCTCTCCAGACTAGTTTGGAATGGTGTTCATTATATTTAATTACTCCTTGTCCGTGTCACACAATCCCTTCTTATGAACTCATATTGTTAATCACATGTAATAAAATAGAGTATAAGATTACTTAGTTACAGTTACATTTAAAATGAGAATATTGTTTAGTCATTTATTCATAATATTCCTAACAGAGAGAGAGAGAGAGCAGGGGTGGAAACAGATTGAGGCAGAGAGAGAGAGAGAGAGAGAGAGAGAGAGAGAGAGAGAGAAAGAGAGAAAGAGAGGCAGAGAGAGAGAGAGAGGGAAAAAGAGAGAGAGGGCGGGACAGAGAGAGAGAGAGAGGGTGGGACAGAGAGACAGAGAGAGAGAGAGAGAGAAAGAGGTCGAGAGAGAGAAAATGGTAAAGAGTTAGAGTGAGAGAGATAGTGAGTTAGATGTATATATATTTATATATTTAAAAAGAAAGAGACAGAGAGAGAGAGAGAGAGAGGAGAGAGAGAGAGAGAGAGAGAGAGAGAGAGAGAGAGAGAGAGAGAGAGAGAGAGAGAGGGCGGGACAGAGAGGTAGAGAGAGAGAAAGTGGTAAAGAGTTAGAGTGAGAGAGATAGAGAGTTAGATGTATATATATTTATATACTTAAAAGAGAGAGAGAGAGAGAGAGAGAGAGAGAGAGGGCGGGACAGAGAGGTAGAGAGAGAGAAAGTGGTAAAGAGTTAGAGTGAGAGAGATAGAGAGTTAGATGTATATATATTTCTATATTTAAAGGGAGAGACAGAGAGACAGGTAGAGATAGAGAGACAAATTGAGGCAGAGAGAGAGAGAAAGAAAGAAAGAAAGAAAGAAAGAAAGAAAGAAAGTGAGTGAGTGAGTGGGACAGAGAGAGACAGAGAGAGACACAGAGAGAGAGAGAGAGAGGGCGGGACAGAGAGGTAGAGAGAGAGAAAATGGTAAAGAGTTAGAGTGAGAGAGAGAGAGAGAGAGAGAGAGAGAGAGAGAGAGAGAGAGAGAGGGGAGAGAGCAGAGAAAGGGAGGGGGAGAGGGCGGGAGAGAGAGAGAGAGAGAGAGAGAGAGAGAGAGAGGGAGGGGGACAGGAGAGAGAGACAGAGAGAGAGAGAGAGAGAGAGAGAGGGCGGGACAGAGAGGTGGAGAGAGGGCGGGACATAGAGTTATAGAGAGAGAAAGTGGTAAAGAGTTTGAGAGAGAGAGTTAGATGTATATATATTTATATATTTAAAGGGAGAGACAGAGAGACAGGTAGAGATAGAGAGACAAATTGAGGCAGAGAGAGTGAGTGAGTGAGTGAGTGAGTGAGTGAGTGAGTGAGTGAGTGAGTGAGTGAGTGAGTGAGTGAGTGAGTGAGTGAGTGAGTGAGTGAGAGAGAGAGAGCAGAGAGCAGAGAAAGGGAGGGGGAGAGGAGGATTGTTTACAAACAAAAGGATCATACAAAGTATTTATCTCACTATAATATCAGTCTTTATTCATCATATATACCCATATAGAATCATTCTGTAACCAATGCAATAAACTGTTCGGTATTACTGTGGTAAACCCTTTTTTTCCCCTGGGTGAAAAATCGCTCAGTCAATTAGGTGTGCAGCCTGGCTAGAATCAACATAAAGCACAAAAACAACCTGAGGAAGCTAAATTAAGAAATTACAATCCTTTGTAGATAATGTATGCACTAGAGATTATCACTTTGTCAATATGCCGAAATATCAAAATGTTTCCATATATTTTTGCCAATAATCAGATTTTTTTTAAATATATAATTTTCTCCATCTTCTGATTTTTTTTCAAAAACTACATCAGTCTTCATCAATTTACATTTTAATTCTAAATGATAAAAATGTTATTCAAAAATAAAAATGAAACTTATTTAACTCACCTGTAGCCTATTGATGAGGTATCTCTGTTCTGTGAGGTGTGGTGTGTTGGAACTGGTGCTTGAACTGATGACCTGATGCTAAATATCCTCATTCTGCCCCACCTGAGTGCCGTGTCATCACAACCTGGTGATGTAGACCACGCAGCATCCAAAATAGCACCCTATTCCCTATGAAGTGCACTACCTTTGACCAGAGCACTATGGGATAAAAGTTAGTGCACTATATTCTATATGGTATAGGGTGCCATTTTAGACACAGAGCAGAGCACAGACAAGAGCGGTGTCAGATTGTAGGCAAATAATTTCAACAACAAAAAAATTCAGCTTGCATGTAATTTCCCCTCCCTGCTACTCACAACAAGCTTCATTTCCCCCTGTCACAAGGAGAGTTATGCTGATTTAAGATTAAATGGTCCACTCTGTCATGGTCCACCCTGTTATGTTCATTGTACACTTTTATAGTCATGTTTCTTAGTTTAACCTCTCTAGATGGGAAAACATTTAACATTTTTATGTTGAATGTGTTTTTAAATATATTGTTACTAAATTACACTTTAGAAAGACATAATTACAATCCTACAGAGGTAGTTCACCATCATAGACACCATGATAATTAAAATGAACATAAACCCCATCATCTTCATGTTATATGTCCCCTCCCTCTCCATGTACCCCTTCCTTGGTCAGGGACATTGCAAAGCCCTGAGAACTGAGGCAGCAGAATGACACGACGAACATCAGGATGAGACAGTCAACCAAGAACGTCTAGTAGTATGTTGATGTACCAAGCAGATGTTCCTCCCTCCTTCCCAACCACCCACCTGCTCTCCCTCCTCCTTTCCTAATACAAGACACCCCCACCAAGACACCTGTGCTGCTCGGGTCTGTAAACAGATGCTGCCAATGACCTCACATGAAGGACCACACCTGACATGCAAATGTTTTTCACTGGTTATGACAACACTAAGTGATGTTTAAGTATGGTTAAGTATGGCTGAAGAGAATATGCTGTGCTGTGTAGAATGTGTTGTGGATGGATAGAAACATGATTATTTTAAGTTTTATTATAATTATTGCTATTATTTATAATAAATATACCGATAAATATTATTTTTTCCATTTAAAATAAGACAGACAGACAGACAGACAGGAAGCTCCTTATTAAGAATGTTTTGAATCACATCAAATCAATAATATCTACAACATCACTTTCAAGCACAATCATCATTTCAAGAGACAACACATGCCAGTCTGTTTCTGCATCGTCCAGCTGAATGATCTCTTGCTGTGCCAATAAATATATCACACTAAAGTTGAATCAGAATGACACCAGGTCTATTTACAAACAAGAGCATTATGTCCGGGATTCATTACTAAACCATGCTATATAACACTTGATATTGAAAGGTAATTTCCAATTGATGAATTGATCATTGTCTGGACAAGAGAGAGTAGATGAAAGCTGGTGAAAACAACTCAAACAAACATAGACAGCAGGGCCCAAGAACCATCAGCCAGACAACACTACAACACCCCACCCTGTATCTCAGGGGTTTGTACTTCAGGAAGACTACAGGATGGACCACCGCCAGGTCGAGCTCCACACTGATACAGCACTGGAACAGGGGCCAGCAAGTGAAAATTAACCAAATGGAAAAATGAGCAGCTTTGTGGACAAAATCAGACAGGACGTAGAATGCTGAATGCTTTAAAGAGGCAGAAGAGGATCTCAGACAGGGTCAGGTTGAGAGAGAAGAACTCTGATGCCATCGACCCTCCAGCTCCAGTCAGTATCAGCCACAGGATGTAGACATTGGTGGGGAGACCCAGGATGATGTTGATTGAAGAGACACTAGTAGGAACGGGGATAACATTTGCCACATAGACACCCTGTAAATGTGGCTCAATATGGGAGAGAGAAGGAAGGTTGGCCGTGTCATTGACTTAAGTTCAGTACATCTCAATGACACATATAACTGTAATGTATGAAAGTTCTTGAAATCTGATAGGGTTAGGGTTAGGGTTAGGGTTAGGGTTAGTAAAGTAAAGGGTCACAGAAAAGAGAGAACAAGGCTGTGTGAGAGAGCGAGAGGGAAACAGAAACAGAAATACAGAGGGAGAGAGAGAGACAAACAGAAAGACACAGAGAGAGAGAGAGAGAGAGATAGAGAGAGATGAGAGAGAGGGGAGAGGAGAATTGTTATACAATCAACATGATCAAGAAACACCAATTTATTTAGAAATGTGAAATATCAGAATAATATTGGAGAGAATGATTTATTTCAGGTTTAATTTCTTTCATCACATTCCCAGTGGGTAAGAGGTTTACATACACTCAATTTGTATTTGGTAGCATTGCCTTTAAATTGTTTATCTTGGGTCAAACGTTTTGGGTAGCCTTCCACAAGCTTCACACAATAAGTTGGGTGAATTGTGGCACATTCCTCCTTACATAGCTGGTGTAACTGAGTCAGGTTTGTAGTCCTCCATGGTCACATACTTTTTCAGTTCTGCCCACACATGTTCTGTAGGATTGAGGTCAGGGCTTTGTGATAGTGTCATGTCTTGTTATGTCTGTTCCTGTCCTTTCTCTTCACTCTGTCTCTCTCTGCTGGTCTTTTTAGGTTACCTTCTCTGTCTCTCATTCTTCAGCTGTTCTACATCTCCCCTAACTAGCTCATTCACTCTTTCCCACCTGTTCTCTCTTCCCCTCTGATTAGGTCTCTATTTCTCTCTCTGTTCCTGCTACTTTCAGTGTCTGATTCTTGTTTGTGTTTTTGATGCCAGAAGCAAGCTGTCGTCCCGTTTGCTTCCACCTTGTCCTATCCTGTCGGAGTCTGCCTGGCAGGTGCATCCTGCATTATGCTAACGTTCTTTTTGTTCCATTGACTACGTTGGAAGAGGATTTATGCCATTCCTGTTTTTCATTAAAGAACTCTGTTTTCTGTTAAAACCGCTTTTGGGTCTTCACTCAAGTACATAACAGATAGCCACTCCAATAGCTTGACTTTGTTGACCTTACGCCATTTTGCTTACTTTGGAAGTATGCTTGGGGTCATTGCCCATATGGAAGAGCCATTTGAGACCAGCTTTAACTACCTGACTGATGTCTTGAGATGTTGTTTCAATATATCCACTTAAATTTCCTGCCTCATGACGCCATCAATTTTGTGAAGTGCACCAGTCCCTCTTGCAGCAAAGCAACCCGACAACATGGTGCTGCCAACACTGTGCTTCACGGTTGGGACGCTGTTCTTCGGCTTGCATGGCTCCCCCTTTTCCCTCCAAACACAACGATGGACGTTATGGCCAAACAGTTATATTTTTGTTTCATCAGACCAGAGGACATTTCTATAAAGTATGATCTTTGTCCCCATGTGCAGTTGCAAACAGCAGTCTGATTTTTTTATGGCGGATTTGGAGCAGTGGCTTCTTCCTTGCTGGGCGGCATTTCCGGTCATCTCAATATAGGACTCGTTTTACTGTGGATATAGATATGTTTGTACCTGTTTCCTCCAGCATCTTCACAGGGTCCTTTGCTGTTGTTCTGGGATGGATTTGCACATTTCGCACCAAAGTACGTTCATCTCTAGGAGACAGAATGCGTCTCCTTCCTGAGCGGTATGACGGCTGCGTGGTCCCATGGTGTTTATACTTTCGTACTATTGTTTGTACAGATGAACGTGGTACTTTCAGGCATTTGGAAATTGCTCCCAAGGATGAACCAGACTTGTGGAGGTCTGCAATTTTTTTATGATGTCTTGGCTGATGTCTTTTGATTTTCCCATGATGTCAAGCAAAGAGGCATTGAGTTTGAAGGTAGGCCTTGAAATACACCCACAGGTACACCTCCAATTGACTCAAATGATGTCAATTAGCCTACCAGAAGCTTCTAAAGCCATGACATAATTTTATGGAATTTTCCAAGCTGTTTAAAGGCACAGTCAACTTAGTGAATGTAAACTTCTGACCCACTGGAATTGTGATACAGTGAATTATAAGTTAAGTAATTGTCAGGACCCGGTTACGAACCTGGGTCTCCGGAGTGAGAAACAGTCACTTAACCAACTGAGCCACGAATAGTCAGCAGAACCCAGAAGATGAGGCAGACACAGCAGTACTTAAGACAGTGTATTTAATAAAGTAAAAAGGAGAAGTCCTTCAATACAAAAAATGGCAAATCCAAAAGGTGGTAGGAATAGCACAAAAAAGCCTCAAGAGATACTCGAAAACAAAAACAGAATTCCACAAGAGCATCCACCGGAATCGACAAGAATACACAGAACACTAGGGCTGGGTGCTAACATACAAACACAGAGCACAGAACTGAGGGAAACTAAGGGTTTAAATACAATCAGGGGAAACGAGGCACAGGTGCAAATAATAATGGGGAACAAGGGAAAAACATAAGGTCAAAAAGCACAATGGGGGCATCTAGTGACCAAAACCCGGAACAACCCTGGCCAAATCCTGACAGAATCCCCCCTAGGAACGGCTCCTGACGTTCCTACCAGCTCTCTCAGGGTGGAGGGCCCTGAACTGACGAATGAGGTCAGGGTCCAGGATGTCTTTGGCAGGAACCCAGGAGCGCTCCTCGGGACCGTAGCCTTCCCAGTCCACCAGATACTGCCAGGACCGCTGCACCCGGCGGGAATCCAGTATCCGATGGACGGTATAAGCCGGCTGGCCTCCAATGACACGAGGCGGAAGGGGAGGTCTGTCTGCCGGGACAAGGGGAGAAAAAACAGGTTTTAACAATGAAATGTGAAATGTGGGATTAATCTTAAGGGATCTGGGTAAGTGTAGGCGATAAGAAACTGGGTTAACTCTCCTGGCAACCTTGAAGGGACCGATGTATTTTTGGGACAGCTTGCGAGACTCCACCCGTAGAGGTAAGTCTCTTGTGGAGAGCCAGACTCTCTGGCCGGGGCGCAGGGTAGGCCCGGGACGGCGACGTCTGTTGGCTTGTTGTTGGTACCTCTGTGAGGAACGCATAAGATTAAGACGGGTCTTCCTCCACATAAGCCAACAGCGTCTGACGAACTTCAAGGCTGAAGGCACTCTGACTTCTGCCTCCTGGTCCGGGAACAATGGAGGAGCATAGCCAAACTGACACTCGTGCGGGGACATACCAGTGGAGGAGGAGCGCAAGGTGTTGTGCGCGTATTCGGCCCAAACAATAAAGGATGACCATGTGGACGGGTTGTCACGAGTCATACATCGGAGGGTGGTTTCCAGCTCTTGATTCATCCTCTCTGTTTGGCCGTTGGACTCCGGATGGTACTCTGAAGATAGACTGGCAGAAGCCCCCATGAGTTGGCAGAAGGCCTTCCAAAACCTTGAGGCGAACTGGGGACCTCTGTCAGAAACCATATCTTGAGGAATGCCGAAGACTCGGAACACATGATTAATTACCAACTCAGCCGTTTCCTTGGCAGAAGGTAACTTAGTCAGAGGGACGAACCTGGCCGCCTTTGAAAACCTGTCGATTATGACTAGGATAGTAGTATTGCCATGGGATGGAGGAAGTCCAGTAATAGTCCAATGAGATATGGGACCAGGGTCTGTGGGGAACAGGTAATGGGTGAAGGAGTCCTTGAGGGCGGAGGTGAGAAGATTTGCCCTGGCAGCACACGGGACAGGCATTGACGAAAGTGGCAACGTCTTCTCTTATGGTAGGCCACCAGAACTTACGCTGGATGAACTCCAAGGTGCGACCTACGCCCGGATGACAGGTGAGGCGAGAGGAGTGCCCCACAGAAGGACCTGAGTCCTCACTGCCTTGGGGACAAACAACCGATTGGCAGGACCTCCTTTCGGGTCCGGTTCGCTAGCTTGAGCACGTCTCACGGTATCCTCAACTTGCCACGAGATCGGAGCCACAATCTTAGCAGCAGGAAGGACAGGCATGTCCGTGTCATCTCGAATGGCAGGAGCGTAGACTCGGGACAGGGCATCCGGTTTGAGATTCTTCGACCCGGGCCGATAGGTGAGGATAAACTGGAATCGATTGATGAAAAGAGACCATCTAGCTTGTCTAGAGTTCAACCGCTTCGCCTGCTGGATATACTCCAGATTTTTGGTCCGTAAGCACTTGAAACGGGTGAGAAGCCCCCTCGAGCCAGTGTCTCCATTCCTTCAATGCCATCTTAACCGCTAGGAGTTCACGATCCCCCACATCGTAGTTCCTCTCAGTCGGGGTAAGCCGGTGTGAGAAGAAAGCGCACGGATGAAGCTTCTTGTCTTCACCCTCTGAGACAGGACAGCTCCAACACCAACCTCTGATGCGTCTACCTCCACCACAAATGGTTCATCCGTAGTCGGTAGTATCAGGATGGGAGCAGAGAGAACGCGCTGCTTGAGTCCTTGGAAGGCCGTCTCAGCTTCTCTTCCCCACAAAAACCTTGCATTGCCACCCTTGGTTAAAGCTGAGAGAGGGGCAGCCACCAAGCTGAAGTTCTTGATGAACTTGCGGTAAAAGTTTGTGAAGCCCAGGAAACGCTGAACTTCCTTAACGGATTTGGGGGTGGGCCAATCCGCTACCGCCCCTACCTTCCTGGGGTCCATTTGGACTCGACCGGGTTCCACTACAAATCCCAGGAATTGTACTCTGGATGAATGGAATTCACATTTTTCCGGCTTAACGTACAGATGGCTGTCCAGGAGGCGTTTGAGTACTTGTCTGACATGCTTAGTGTGTTCTTGAAGGGAGCTCGAAAAGATGAGGATGTCATCCAAGTAAACGAACACAAATATGTTAAGCATATCCCTAAGCACATCGTTTATGAGCGCTTGGAACACCGCTGGGGCGTTGGTCAGGCCGAAGGGCATCACCAAGTATTCATAGTGACCAGTAGGCGTGTTGAAAGCGGTCTTCCACTCGTCACCAGGTCTGATCCGCACAAGATGGTATGCGTTCCGCAGGTCAAGCTTAGTGAAAACAACTGCTTCCTGGAGCAGCTCGAAGGCTGTGGCCATAAGGGGTAGCGGGTAACGGTTACGGACGGTTATGGCATTGAGTCCCCGGTAGTCGATGCAAGGACGTAATCCACCGTCTTTCTTGGCCACAAAGAAAAACCCTGCTCCCGCCGGGGAGGTGGATGGACGCATGAGGCCTGCTTCCAGAGCGTCCTTGATGTAGGTATCCATAGCAGCTTGTTCGGGTGGAGATAGGGAAAAGATCCGACCCCTGGGGGGGCAAGTGCCCGGAAACAGGTCGATGGGGCAATCGTAAGGTCTATGGGGTGGTAGCATGGTGGCCCTCTGTTTGCTAAACACCAGTTTGAGGTCATGGTAACACTCGGGAACTCGGGTCAGGTCGATGGATTCTAAAGACTCGGGAGTAGAACTCAGGGAATTCTGGAAAATGCAAGTAGCTTGGCACGTAGGACCCCACTGCTTGATAGTGCCCACAGACCAGTCGATGTGAGGGTTATGGCTGTGAAGCCAGGGGTATCCAAGGACGAGAGGGAACTCGGAACAGGAGATCAAATGAAAGTTCATCAATTCCTGGTGTTGTGAAACTGAAAGTCGCAAGGAGGTAGTGACATGAGTGACAAGTCCAGATCCCAAAGGGCTTCCATCCAATGTAGTGACCCTCATGGGTTCACTTAGAGGTTCAGAGGGAACGCCATTCTCCTTCGCCCAGACACCATCCATGAAGTTACCTGCGGCTCCAGAGTCTACCAAGGCTTGAAGGTGAAGCTTGTGGTTGTCCCAGGAGAGGGTGACTGGAATGAGCAGACGGGAGTTGGACGGATGGGAGGAGGTTATGTTTCCCGTTACAGTTCCCCCCGGTCTGTACGGGACAGAGCGTTTCCCTGGAGCCCGGGACACGTGGAACGGAAATGGCCCGATTTGCCGCAATATAGACAGCGTCGCTCCCTCATCCGGCGGTCTCTCTCAGCCTGGGATATGCGTCCAATCTGCATGGGTTCCGATGGAGCCAGCGAGGATAAAGGTGGGGACTCGGAGCTGGGACTGATAGGGGCTAGAGGTCTACGGTTGAGTTCTCTCTCTCTCTCAGACGCTGGTCAATGCGTGAGGCCAAATTGATCAGGGACTCGAGATTGTCCGGTGGTTCCCGAGTGGCCAGTTCATCTTGGATAGTGTCGGAAAGGCCTTTCAGAAAGCACACCGTGAGCGCCTCGTTGTTCCAGCCACTTGCTGCTGCCACCGTGCGGAACTGGATGGCATAGTCCGTCACGCTGCGCCAACCTTGGTGGAGAGTCAGGAGCTGTTTGGCTGAGTCAGAACCACTGCTTGGGCCTTGAAACACTCGTTGGAATTCCTCAGCAAAGGCAGAGTAGCTGGCACAGCAGGAACTATGGGCATCCCACACAGCAGTAGCCCAGGCCAGGGCTTTTTCCGACAGCAGGGTGATGATATAAGCGATCTTAGACCGGTCGGTGGGAAACGACGAGGGTTGTAGCTCAAAGGAGAGAGAACATTGGGTGAGAAACCCTTTACAAGCACTTGGATCACCTGAGAACCGTTGGGGAGGTGGAAGACGAGGTTCAGCCAGGGTGAACTGCCATGGGTACGTGAATCTGAGGTACTGGGACGGGAACTGTTGCCGGGGTAAGACGATCAGATATTTGCTTAATGGAAGTCAGCATCTCCGACAGAAGATGAGAATGTCTAGCCATTAAGGCCTCTTGCTGAACCAGGGCGGCTTCGTGGCGTTGGACAGTCTCCTGGTGGTGGGACAGCATGGCAAAAAGGTCCTGGGAACTGGCTGCCTCTGGGTTCATTTTTTGGCTCTGTGTTTCTGTCAGGACCCGGTTACAAACCTGGGTCTCCGGAGTGAGAAACAGTCACTTAACCAACTGAGCCACGAATAGTCAGCAGAACCCAGAAGATGAGGCAGACACAGCATTACTTAAGATGGTGTATTTAATAAAGTAAAAAGGAGAAGTCCTTCAATACAAAAAATGGCAAATCCAAAAGGTGGTAGGAATAGCACAAAAAAGCCTCAAGAGATACTCGAAAACAAAAACAGAATTCCACAAGAGCATCCACCGGAATCGACAAGAATACACAGAACACTAGGGCTGGGTGCTAACATACAAACACAGAGCACAGAACTGAGGGAAACTAAGGGTTTAAATACAATGAGGGTAAACGAGGCACAGGTGCAAATAATAATGGGGAACAAGGGAAAAAACATAAGGTCAAAAAGCACAATGGGGGCATCTAGTGACCAAAACCCGGAACAACCCTGGCCAAATCCTGACAGTAATATGTCTGTAAACAATTGTTGGAAAAATTCCTTGTGTCATGCACAAAATAGATGTCCTAACCGACATGCCAAAACTATAGTTTGTTAACAAGACATTTGTGTAGTGTTTGAAAAATGAGTTTTAATGACTCCACCCTAAGTGTACATAAACCTCCGACTTCAACTGTATATGCTGAGTTCCATAGGTGATCAGCTAGATTTGCAGTCGTGCAAAAAATCACACTGAAGCATACAAAATACCTGCTGAATCTAAATGAAGATAGATAATATCTTACAATCCTGTGTATGTTACACACTACATGATCAAAAGTATGTGGACACATGCTTGTCGAAAATCTCAATCTGAACTAGTCCCTTATTAGAAGGAGAGGATGAAAACCAAAAGTGTTTCGGCCCTCCAGGACCGACATTGAACAGCCCTGACATAGAATGCCTTGGTGGGAGTATGGTAAAGTTGCTCCTTAACGCTGATCTTGGGTCAGTTTAGCATTTTCTCCAATAATGTTTAAGGTTAAGATTGGGGGAGTGGAAACCCTGGGGTGCCAGATGGATGGGGTTTGTAATTGTGGAACTATTCTACCAGTTCCACTGACCAGGCAAGACAAAGTATTTGAGATCATTTCAAAAAGTGTTTGATCCCAATTCTGCTTTTCAGTTTTCCTGATCTATGTTCCTATCTATGAAGAGAATGAAAAGGTTCAAATGACTGTGAGTTGGTGTTACCTCTTCCTCAGAAACCTCTGATACGGGGCAGTTTCCCAGCCCTGTGGAGGTAGAGGAGGGGCTGCAAAACTCACAGGCACAACGGAAGGACATAGTAACATTGTCGATGAAAGAGTCAACATAATTCTCTACGTTTCCAAACAGGAAGTACATGATGACTAACAGGAGCTGGTCGATCAGCATTGTCAGGACAACCACAAAGACTACGAAGAAGGCTTGTCTCTTCATGGGGCACATCCCTCTGCTGAGTACTCTCTACTCTTCCTCTTTCTCTTCCTCCTCCTTCTCCTCTCTCCATCTCTCCATGCCCCCGCCCTGTACCTCAGGGGTTTGTACTTCAGGAGGACCGCAGGGTGGACCACCGCCATATATCACTCAAAACATACACAGCAGTGGAACATGGGGCGGCTGCAGCAGATAATGTCATTAGGCAAGACCATGGTTCCCACATACTGTTGAAGGCAAATGACGATAAGTTGGACAGTGGTCACAACCAGAATCCACAAGCTCGGCAGTGGCCATGTTAAAAAGGAAGATCTCAGAGGCCAAGGTATTGCCAATAGTGATCAGCTACAGGACGTAGCCGAAGATGGGTACGCCAAGCATAAAGTAAACCATGCTGACCGGAAGGTTACTGGCACCTAAATCAGTATCCAGACGACTGGGAGGAGGCATTTCCACCTGTGGTGTTCATATCTTCAGAGGAAGGACTGGAGAGAATGAAAGATTCGTTTATTTTCAGTGTACATGGCAGCCAGCTAAATGCTGAAAATGTTTACATGAGGAAATACATGTAAATAGTTAGCTAATAAAGACATGTTGAATTCATGGATGGATCAGTGATGAAGATCTAGGTGAGAATTCTTTACCAGGATCTATTAGTGTGAATTTATATCACTGACATTGTTTATTGGTGGAAGAAAATATCCCCTTTTTCTTCAATGATGTTTGAAGACATCTTCAAACCAGTTAAATGTAACTAAATGTAATTGGAAATGTAATCTATGTAATCTTCAAAGTTATTATATATCACGAGAGGGAAATAAACCATAACTAGTAAATCTGCAAAGAGTTATAAATTGTAGAGGTAAGTAACTAAACAATACAAATATGATAACAACATAAAAATATGAAATTGTTTATATGAGGTATTTCCTGTTCTACAAAACTATATGAACACGGCTTGAAATGATTTATATGCCTTCTAAATATAGTTTAATCAAATTGTAAATTGACTATAACATATCACCTTCCTTTTCAATGTAAAATACATATTTGCATGTTTAGTGTTAGAGAAATGTGCCTATTTTCTGAAGGTGTCACGCCTTGGTCTTAGTATTTTGTGTTTTAGATAATTAGTTGGTCAGGCCAGGGTGTGACATGGGTTTATGTTATTGTGTTGTCGTATTGGGGTTTTTGTAGGCATTGGGATTGTGGTTGATTAGGGGTGTGTTTAGTTTAGGTTTTGCTGCCTGAGGCGGTTCTCAATCAGAGTCAGGTGATTCTTGTTGTCTCTGATGGGGAACCGTATTTAGGTAGCCTGGGTTTCACTGTGTATTTCGTGGGTGATTGTTCCTGTCTCTATGTAGTTTCACCAGATAGGCTGTAATAGGTTTCATGTTCCGTTTTGTTGTTTTGTATTTATTAGTTATTTCATGTATCGTTCCTTTTTTCTTCATTAAAAACATGAGTAACCAACACGCTGCATTTCAGTCCGACTCTCTTTCGACAAACGAAGAACGCCGTTACAGAAGGTTTATCTTAATAAAAAAGTCTGTTACATAGAGCTCTAGTGTGGCTTCTTTAAATAATGAGGAAACCCCTTTCATCTTGTATTATTCTTGTCCATCTATGACATTATTACCTTTTTATGTAATTTTACTCATTTAGGAGACACTCTTATTCAGAACACCTCACAGTTAGTGCATTTATCTTAAAATAGCTTGGCAGGACAACCGCATATCACAGGCAGAGTGAGTAAATTTTTCCTCAATAAAGTTGCCATCGGCAGAGTCAGAGCTGGGGGTCGAGGTGAGGAGTGGGATTATTTAATCCATTAAAGTCGATGTCCACGCTCCCGAGGAAGTCGAACTAGCATAACAACAAATCCCTATCAGTTTAAGCTATATCTTTATCTATATCTATATCTTTATCTATATCTATTTGCGTCTCAATCCACCGCATCCGCCAACGTCGCACTTCTGCATCTGTGGTGAAAGGTGACAGAGGACAGAGGACAAGTACATTTGTGTCTAGTTACAGAAACAGACGCCTCACAAGTCCTCAACTGGCAGCATCATTAAAAAGTACCCGCAAAACGCCAGTCTCAACATCAACAGTGAAGAAGCGACTCCGGGATGCTGGCCTTCAAGGACAACCACCCGAGCTCTAACTGTTCACTCCTCTATCATCCAGAAGGCGAGGTCAGTACAGGTGCATATTTCTCACCTTTATTAATAAACCAGGTAGGCCAGTTGAGATCATGTTCTCACTTACAACTGAGCCCTGGCCAAGATAAATCAAATCAGTGCGACAAAAACAACAACACAGAGTTACACATGGGATAAACACACGTACAGTCAACAACACAATAGAAAAATATGTATACAGTGTGTGCAAATGAAGTAAGGAGGTAAGGCAATAAATAGGCCAATAGTGGCGAAGTAATTACAATTTAGCAGTTTACACTGGAGTGATATACAGTTGAAGTCGGAAGTTTACATACACCTTAGACAAAAACATTTAAACTCAATTGCTGACATTTAAGCCTAGTAAAAACTCCCTGTCTTAGGTCAGTGAGGTTCACCACTTTATTTTAAGAATGTGAAATATCAGTGTCACGTAGAGTAGGCCAGAAGGCTAAACTGGATAACCTAACCTCTATCAAAATAAAAAAGATGGCGGAACCGCAAAAGTTCTTCTGTGCAAAGGTGTTTATTTACAAGTGATTCCGGAACAAAAAACAACAGTACTGCCATCAACGTCTACCTTATGGGACAGCTTAAAAACAATGCAGCCCCATCCACAGCTCAATCCAAAACTGCCTCTTCATGACTGAAAGAGAGGCTCCTTTTGCAGGGCTAGCACCTCCCCTCAGAACAATTAACCCTAATTAATTAATCAATTAACAATATCACAACATAACATTTACAACATTACATCACTACTGACAATATCTTTCAATATGCCCATATGCATTAATGAGCCATTTGGGACAGGCACTATAAAGCCAACCCAATTCCCTTAGCTCGGGTCCTTTTCCAGCATAACCGGAAGCTACAGAGATGGAGAGAGAGGAACAGAACAAACAAACAATGCGCTCATCCACAACATTGATAAGTATAATAATTATTGTATCTCTCAAATATGAACATTGACAAGTGTGAAATGCATGCACCGAGACAGAAGTTAATTTCTGTGTCGACCCACATTGTTAACTTATCTTATAATGGCGCAGGGAGGAGTGATGAATATGTGTGTGCGTTAAAGAACCAAATGCTGCCCGCGGCCAGTGACGGACTTCTACGTCACATTACCTTCCTCCTCTCCTGAAGCGACCATGTTCGGGAGCCTTGATAGGTAGTCCGCCGTGACGTTCTCTTTTCCTGCCTTGTGACGGACACAGAACCTGAAGGGCTGGAGCTCCAGATACCACCTGGTCACACGAGAATTCCAGTCCTTCATGGTCTGGATCCAGGTCAGTGCTCTGTGGTCCATGTGCAGGTCAAATTCCCTCCCAAGAAGGTAGTAACGGAGACTATCTAGGGCCCACTTTATAGCCAGGCACTCCTTTTCGATTGTAGAATACCTGGTTTCCCTGGGCAACAGCTTCCGACTCAGGTACAGCACAGGAAGCTCTTCCCTTGGCTCCCCTTGGGCCAGTACAGCTCCAATTCCTACAGCCGAAGCGTCCACCTGCACGAGAAACCTCTTCTGAAAATCAGGGGTCTGGAGAACAGGGAATGAGTACAGTTGTTTTTTCAGTGTCATGAAGGCTTCCTCACACTCCTCATTCCACTTCACAGGGTTGCTGGCCCCCTTCGAAGTGAGGTTGGTCAGAGGGACAGCGATGGTCGAAAACTGTGGAATGAATCTCTGGTACCACCCTGCCAGACCTAGGAAGGACTTCACCTGTGTCTTGGTTCTGGGTCGAGGGCTATTCCTGATGGACTCCACTTTCTCCACCTGAAGCCGAACTTCACCCTTACCCAGCTGGTAACCCAGGTACTTTGTCTCCTGTTTCCCCGCCCACTCACACTTCAGGAGGTTAAGCGTGAGGCCTGCTTCATGGATCTTCCCCAGGACTCTGCTAAGATGCTGTATGTGCTCCTCCCAGGAGTGGCTGTAGATCACCACGTCGTCCAAGTAAGCAGCACAGTAATCGTCACAGTCCTGGAGGACCTTGTCCATCAGCCTCTGGAAAGTCGCAGGGGCCCCATGAAGGCCAAACGGCATGACCTTGAACTGGAACAGGCCCATTGGCGTCCGGAATGCAGTGTAGGCCTTGGATTGTTCATCCAGGGGCACCTGCAAGTACCCTTTGCAGAGATCCAATGTGGTGATATAATGAGCTCTACCTATTCTCTCCAGTAAGTCGTCAATGCGGGGCATGGGATAGGCATCAAACTGGGAGATGGCATTCACCTTACGGAAGTCCATGCAGACGCGCAAAGAGCCATCCTTCTTTGGGACAATGACAATAGGGCTGCTCCATTCACTTGAAGATGGCTCGACAACATCCATCTCCATCATGGTGTGGACCTCTTCCTTGAGGGCTACCACCAGCCTCTCAGGCACACGGTAAGGATGCTGGCGGACAGGGTTCTGGCCAGGTTTCAAACGAATGACGTGTTCTAGGACTTTGGTTCTTCAAGGTTGCGTCAGACTTCTGTAGTGTAGCAAAATTTTGTGGAACATCCCATTGCACCTCTAACCCAGACACATCAGCAACAGGTACAGGGGTTCCCACATACTTCTCAAGACGCCGCTGGCGGCGTGACTTTCTGGGCCCTTTGGTTCCCCCTTCACACAGACTATCACACAAGTCAGGCAGAGGTTGTAAACCAGCTTTGGCCTGAGCACGAGTGACAACTGAACATGCCATCTGAACATCAGACTGGCAAACTGACTGCCCATATAGCTGACCCCCACACTTCCCAACAGATCAGAGAGTACAGGCACATCCCTCCCCAAAATCATCTCAAAAGGTAGCTTCTCCATTACCCCAACTTTGAGGAGGTATTTCTGACCCTGAATTCCAGCTGTGAGCTCAGCTGTGGGCTGCTGTGACTGGTCACCATGGACACATTGGATCAGTGTCTGATGACCATAATCAATGTCATTAACAGGTACATTACCTTTTCTGATCAATGACAGGGAACTGCCGGTGTCAATCATTGCAGTAAGACTTTTACCATTCACTTTTACAGGTACCAAGCATGACCCTTCCCGAGTCTGTCTATCCTGAACACCATACCCCTCTCTGGGTACATAACAGTAACCTGAGAGCTTGGATTTACGTAGCGGACACATTGAAGCTTTGTGCCCCTGCTGCCGGCAGTAAAAACAGGTCAGACCCCTCCCATCAGAGCGAACTGCATGATCCCTTACCTCCCTCCCAGACACATAACCCCCAGAGTTACCTCCACCATCTGTGGCGTTTCTGATGTCCCTTGTGTCTCTGAGACTCTTTGGAGCGGGTGCTGCAGGTTGTGGTGGGCCCCCTTTACGTGCATTAAGATACTGCAGTGCAAGCTTGGCCGCCACAAGCCCGTCCTGGGCTCGTGCTCTCGGACCCAGGTTCGAATGTCGTGTGGTAGAACCTGTAGAAGTTGCTCGAGGATGATGACCTCCCGATTTCGTCCTGTGTCTTCTCCCCGGTCGAACCCATCGTCGGTAGAGACCCTTGAGGCAGTGGTACGTCTCTGTCGGCGACTCACCCGATGGCGTTGATGCAGCTCTGAAGCGTTGACGGTAGGTTTCCGGTGAGATGTCAAACTTCACCAGCAGCTTCCTTCAAGCCCTTGTAGACATTGGACAGCCCCTCATCCATTGCTGTGTAAGCCTCTAAGGCCTTGCCCGTGAGCAATGGGACAAGCCTGCAGGCCCACTCTACCTCAGGCCACTGCCACGTCTTAGCCATGCGCTCAAACCTCAGCAGATAGTTTTCAATGTCCTCCCCTGCTGGTATGAGGGCATCTTTGGCTCCTTCCTCAGGAATGCTGGAAGATGGACGTTAACACTGCTGGACTGGTCTCCTGGTGCTGGCCTCATTACTGCTTGGGGTGCCTGCTGTGGAGTTGAAGTCCCTGCTGCATCGAGCCTTTGTCGTCCTGGTGTTGGAAGACCCAATCTTGGGCTCTCACTGACGAGTTCCGCCTGGTGTGGAGCTGTGAGGATAGATTGGCATAGGCCACGTAACTCCTGCTTGAGGTCTTCGACCCTCCTCTCAAGGCAGGTGAAAAGTTGCTGAAAAAGGGTTACCATGGTTGGGTGTGGTTCTGGTCCCCCAACTGCTCCTTCAGTCAGCAGCTCACCCAGTTCTGGTTGTCTTTGGCCCCGCGGTCAGGCTCCTAGTTTCTCATACTTGACCTCTTCTTCACCAGACGATTCCATGGTATTCCACCCCGGTTCAACTTCAGGTACCTTTTCTAACAGTTGATGCTGTTGCTGAGAACGCAATCCTGTACGCATTCCTTTACCTCTCTTGTTGGAATTCACTGATTTGCGGTACGCCATCCCACCACTGCCACCATATGTCACGTAGAGTAGGCCAGAAGGCTAAACTGGATAACCTAACCTCTATCAAAATAAAAAGATGGCGGACCGCAAAAGTTCTTCTGTGCAAAGGTGTTTATTTACAAGTGATTCCGGAACAAAAAACAACAGTACTGCCATCAACGTCTACCTTATGGGACAGCTTAAAAACAATGCTGCCCCATCCACAGCTCAATCCAAACTGCCTCTTCATGACTGAAAGAGAGGCTCCTTTTGCAGGGCTAGCACCTCCCCTCAGAACAATTAACCCTAATTAATTAATCAATTAACAATATCACAACATAACATTTACAACATTACATCACTACTGACAATATCTTTCAATATGCCCATATGCATTAATGAGCCATTTGGGACAGGCACTATAAAGCCAACCCAATTCCCTTAGCTCGGGTCCTTTTCCAGCATACCCGGAAGCTACAGAGATGGAGAGAGAGGAACAGAACAAACAAACAAAGCGCTCATCCACAACATTGATAAGTATAATAATTATTGTATCTCTCAAATATGAACATTGACAAGTGTGAAATGCATGCAAAGAGACAGAAGTTAATTTGTGTGTCGACCCACATTGTTAACTTATCTTATAATGGCGCAGGGAGGAGTGATGAATATGTGTGTGCGTTAAAGAACCAAATGCTGCCCGCGGCCAGTGACGGACTTCTACGTCACACAGAATAATAGAGATAATTATTTTTTTCAGCTTTTATTTCTTTCATCACATTCCCAGTGGGTCAGAAGTTTACATACAGTCAATTAGTATTTGGGAGCATTGCCTTTAAGTTGTTTAAAGTTATCCCTTCACGCGGGGATTGATTTGGCAACACCCAGTGAAATAGCAGCGCGCCAAATTCAAAAACAGAAATACACATAATAATAATTCATAAATCACACAAATGTTATACATCGGTTTAAAGATGAACTTCTTGTTTATCCAGCCACAGTGTGAGATTTTAAAAGGCTTTACTGCGAAAGCAAACCATGCGATTATCTGAGGACAGCGCCCAGCATAACAACACATGAAAATCACATTTCAACCCGCCAGGCATGACACAAAAGTCAGAAATAACGATAAAATTCATGCCTTACCTTTGAACATCTTCTTCTGATGGCACTGCCATATGTCCATTAAACGTAATAAATGGTTATTTTGTTCGATAAATTCTGTCGTTATATCCTTAAAATGTCCATTTATTTGGAGCGTTTGATTCAGAAAATACACCGGTTCCAACTCGCGCAACTTGACTACAAAATATCTAATAAGTCACCTGTAAACGCTGCCCAAACATTTCAAACAACTTTCCAAATCCAACTTTAGGTATTTTAAAACGTAAATAATCTAAAAGATTTAAGATGGGATAAACTGTGTTCCATACAGGATAAAAACATTGTGAAGAGTGTGACCTGGAGCGCGCATCAAAACATTAGAGAGCACTAGCCTGGACCCTTGTTCTGAATAGCTGTACTTCTTAATTTCTCTAAAGAAAAACATCAACCAATTTCTAAAAACTGTTGACATCTAGTGGAAGCAATAGGAACTGCAACCAAGTGCCACAGAAATCTAGGTTCCAATAGAAAAGAAATTGAATACAGAGTCACCCCCAAAAAAACATTCCTGGATAGTTTGTCCTCCGGGTTTCACCTGCAAATAAGTTCTGTTATACTCACAGACATAATTTTAACAGTTTTGAAACTTTAGAGTGTTTTCTATCCAAATCTACCAATTATATGCATAGCCTCGCTTCTGGACCTGAGTAGCAGGCAGTTTACTTTGGACACACTTTTCATCCGGACGTGAAAATACGTGCCCCCTAGCCTTAATTTCACAACATATACCCAATACACACAAATCTAAGTAAAGGAATGTAATTAAGAATATATAAATATATGAATGAGCAATGTCAGAGCGGCACAGACTAAGATACAACATAATAGTATAGAACACAGTATATACACATGAGATGAGAAATGAACGATATTTAAACATTAAAGTGGCCAGTGATTTCAAGCCTATGTATACAGGCAGCAGCCTCTATGTGCTAGTGATGCCTATTTAACAGTCTGATGGCCTTGAGATTGAAGCTGTTTTTCAGTTTCTCGGTCTCATCTTTTATGTACATTGTGTTAACAAACCTCCAAACGAACTTCAACTTCAACTGTTCACCCCCAAAAAAACAACACCTCCTTTGGCCGCCTTTCCTTCCAGTTCTCTGCTGCCAATGACTGGAACGAATTGCAAAAATCACTGAAGTTGGAGACTTATATCTCCCTCACTAACTTTAAGCGTCATCTGTCAGAGCAGCTTACTGATCGCTGCAGCTGTAAATAGCCCATCCAACCAACTACCTACCTCATTCCCATATTTGTTTTTCTGCTCTTTTCCACACCAGTATTTCTACTTTCACATCCTCATCTGCACATAGAGTTGAAGTCGGAAGTTTACATAAACTTAGGTTGGAATCCTTAAAACTAGTTTTTCAACCACTTCACACATTTCTTGTTAACAGACTATACTTTTGGCAAGTTGGTTAGGACATCTACTTTGTGCATGACACAAGGCATTTTTCCAACAATTGTTTACAGACAGATTATTTCACTTATAATTAACTGTCTCCCAATTCCAGTGGGTCAGAAATTTACGTACTGTAAGTTGACTGTGCCTTTAAACAGCTTGGAAAATTTCTGAAAATGATGTCATGGCTTTAGAAGCTTCTGATAGGCTAATTGACATATTTTGAGTCAATTGGAGGTTTACCTGTGGATGTATTTCAAGGCCATACAATGACCCCACGCATACTTCCAAAGTTGCGGCAAAAAGGCTTAAATATTACTTGTTAGATATTATTGCAACGACGGAACTAGAAACACAAGCATTTCGCTACACTCTCACTAACATCTGCTAAACACGTGTATGTGACCAACACAATTTGATTTGAACCTCTTTCAAAACATGTTCTATTTGGTGTGTCCTGAACATAAGTCAGGTGTATTAGGCCCAGCTTGAACACCTGTGAGTCACAAACAGGTGCAGCAGGTCATTACACCTATGCAAATGATTGTTTGACAGGACCTAATGGCCATAAGCAGTCTATGATTGATTGAGGGGTTTTGTAAAGCCTTGTTTACACTTTAATAATCAAATCAGTTTTGTTTTTCAAATGTGTTTTGGAAAACTGACTGTTCAAACAGCAAATTACAAGTGACCAAATTGTACTTCTGTGCAATCAGACAGCAGTCATTTGCTGACATTTCTGTGCTACTTGTCATAGTAACCACAGGTGTGTGTGTGCAGTTTCCCATCAGATTGGTGCCCTGTTTCCTACCACTCAGAAGTTATGTTTCAAGCTAAAGTGATAACAATTCCTGTCATGGATGTTTCCCAGTTGCTTTGAATGTCCAAAAGCGTAGCGTAAGACAACTTTTAACGCATCAAAGGATACGATGATCCATCTTTCAAAACAAGTCATTTTTGGCTACTCACAGCAGTCAACTAGTTAGCTATGTAGCTGTTCAGCTTTGAAGCACATTCACTAATTTGTTTCTAAACAGTTTCCAAGCTAGTTTTGCTAGCACAGTGTTGAATAGGTTCCGGATTCATCCAATGGCATTGAGGAATACATCACCTCAGTCATCGGCTTCAACAATAAGTGCATCGATGATGTCGTCCCCACAGTGACTGTACGTACATATCCAAACCAGAAGCCATGCATTTCAGGCAACATCTGCATCAAGCTAAAGGCTAGAGCGGCCGCTTTCAAGGAGCAGGAGACTAATCCGGACGCTTAGAACAAATCCCACTATGCCCTCAGACGATCCTTTAAACAAGCAAAGCGTCAATACAGGATTAGGATTGAATCCTACTACACCGTCTCTGACGCTCGTCGGATGTGGCAGGGCTTGAAAACTATTACGAACCACAAAGGGAAACCCAGACATGAGCTGCCCAGTGACGTGAGCCTACCAGACGAGCTAAATGCCTTTTATGCTCGCTTCAAGGCAAGCAACACTGAAACGTGCACGAGAGCACCAGCTGTCCTGGATGACTGTGATAATGCTCGCGGTAGCCAATGTGAACAAAGCCTTTAAACAGGTCAACATTCACAAAGCCACTGGGCCATACGGATTACTAGGACATGTACTCAAAGCATGTGCAGTCCAACTTTCAAGTGTCTTCACTGACATTTTAAACCTCTCCCTGACCGAGTCTGAAATACCTACAGTACATGTTTCAAACAGAACACCATAGTCCATGTGCCCAATGAAGCGAAGGTAACCTGCCTAAATGATTACCGCCCCGTGGCACTCACATCGGTAGCCTTGAAGTGTTTTGAAAGTCTGGTCTACAGCATCCTCCAGGACACCCTAGTCCCACTCCAATTAGCACTCTACCTCCCCAATAGATCCACAGATGACACAATCTCAATTGCACTCCACACCGCCCTTTCACACCTGGACAAAATTAACACCTTGATCATTCAGACACAAGTTGCATGGTCAGGAATCAGATTTGTATCTGATTCTAAAACACCTATGATGGTGGTCTAAAATGTGGCTAAATATAACTGCTTTTTGGCCATTCAGTCTGCTGGAAAAATAACAGATTCAAATCGGATATGCAAAAAAGGTGGATTTGAGTCACTTCAATTTGCCAATGTGAACAAGGCTTAAGTGACAGCACCTACACAGTAGCTTGGGATAGGAGACTTCCTAACCATGTGACGTGGTCAAAAAAACACAACAAAAAACAGACATAAATAAAAATATTCGTAGACACTCTTTTACAGCAGATCACAGCAGTGAGTCCAGAATTGTTTTGTTTATACTCATTGCCCATGGGACCCGAGGGACAGCATTGCAGGTTACCTGCTCTACCAACTCAGCCACACAGGAACAGAGGTTATAATTGGTCAACTTTAGGGCTAAGGTTAGGGGTTAAGGTTAGGTAAAGCAGGGTTAGTGTGTCTGCCAATCTGAACCACACACAATGTGCCAGTCATATATTCACTACCTAAAGTATCGAGGAATGATCTCTTATTTTCACACACTGTTTAGCGTTGTCAAGTATTTATTCAACCAGTACATGCCCACTGGGCAACGACTGGTTGAATCAATGTTGTTTCCACGTCATTTCAACACATCATTTCAATCATTCTGGATTGGATTTGCAAAAACGAATCACATAGGGGCTTGTTTTGCTTACTTTTTACATTTTTTTAAACTAAATCCAATGACATGGTGAAATTCCTTGTTGATTTCAAGCTTGTTAACAAATCAACAAGATGGAAATCAAGACTACATGTCTACATCGGGTGGTCCCTAAAAAAACTGTTCATCGGCAGATGAACGCTAGATCCACATTTGGCATGAGGTGTGCGAGTGTTTAAAGGGATAGTTAAAGTTTTTCGCAGATACGCCCTTTTTTCAACTTGAAGTCTATGGGTTTAGCTAGATGAATGTCACATGGAATGACGCTTGAGAGACGAAGGCGGTACGAGGAGCCAAACATTTAATAAAGAATGATCTGTGATGGGTTTACTGGCGGCCATCTTGAGTGTGCCCAATTATATTTCTATGGTTGTGCCACCTCTCACTCACTGGCCCCTGAAGCAGCAGGGTAGTTTCCCACTCCTGTGCAGGTAGATTAGGGGCTGTACCAACCCACATAACACCAGGAGTAACATGTTGACATCGAGCAGGCAGAACACTTTGGCTGCGATGGAGTCGTACAGCACGCTGAGGGAGTGATATTCAAAGTCATGATCATCATTTTAAATGACAAGTACAAATAATACATTGATAAATAACAGAACTTGAGAGAGTAAATTATTTAAATCATAAATGGTAGAACGAGACAAAAGCCTAATAGAAAACAATGAAGTTATCTATGAAATTATCTAGTTATCTTTTCTCTTATTATACTGCATCTTTATGCACTAGACCCTCCTTTCCTGTCATAGGTTCAACAGCATGTTTAAATGTTTACATTATCATTCCTAATGACAAGGCAATTCGGAACAGTGATTTAAATTGATGTGATTATGTGGCTTAGGTTCATTTTAGGTCTTTGTTTGAAGGTAAATGCACTGTCCCAAATGGCAACCTATTCCCTATACAGTGCACTGTTTTAACCAGAGCACTTTGGGCCCTGGTCAAAAGGAGTGTACTAAATAGGGAATAAAGTGCCATTTAGGAAACAAATGTGTTCTGATTAGACAGTCAAAGTGGCTGAGCTACAGGGAGAAACAAACACGGCCAGCAGCTGAGGCTGCTGATGCAAATGACTGGAGCTGTGAGGTAAAACTCTGGGTGTGTCACAGAAGTCAAGGGATCATTTAGGTAAATGTAGTCTTTGAGAATCTTTTTGTATTGAAAAGTGCTACATGGATTACATATATTATTATTAAATGTTGTTTTTCCATTATGTATTATCAATATTATTATTTTTTTGTTGACTGAGAATTCCCTTTAACAGAAATCAACTGTTGCAGTGAAGTAGTGTCATTGAAATATATACAGTGGATTTTAAAAAGCTACTGTACATGAAAGTGCAAGACCCTCTACTCAAGCCAAGCCTTATACTTTCCAGATGGTTAGCTGTTTTAGCACAGTGGCTAGCTGTGCTATTGCTGGGGTGAAGCTAATGGTCCATGCATGAGTTGAACATGGAAATCAGTGCATTTCCCTTGCACAAGGACATCTCGGGAAACCACACTGCTGAACTAGCAGTATTCAAATCAGAAGAATGTTGAATAAGTCGGACAACACAAGGGTAAAAGTTGACAGTTGAATTGTCTGGCACACATCTCTGTCTTTAAATGATCAAACACTTGCTTCAGTTACAAAACATAGACACACTGATTGAATAAAAAACACTTTAATTTCAATGTACACTTGTTTCTATTTTAATTTATCTCTATTGAGTCTCTATTGAGTCTTCTACATCATGAGAAAATAACTCTCTAGCAGAGAGATAGAGAGAGAGAGAAAGGAAGAGAGAGAAAAAGAAAGAGAGGGATGAAAGGAAGGAGGGGGAAGGAGAAAATAAATGGAGGGGGCAGAAAGGAGAGAGGGGGAAGAGAGGAGAGAGTGTAACGACGTTCTTCGTTTGTCGAAAGAGAGTCGGACCGAAATGCAGCGTGTTGGTTACTCATGTTCTTTAATGGAACAAATGACGATACACGAAATAACAATTAAATACAAAAAACAACAAACGGAACGTGAAAAACCTATACAGCCTGTCTGGTGAAACCTAACACAGAGACAGGAACAATCACCCACGAAATACAAAGTGAAACCCAGGCTACCTAAATACGGTTCCCAATCAGAGACAACGAGAATCACCTGACTCTAAACAACACCCCTACTCAGCCGCAATCCCAAATACTACAAACCCCAATACGAAAATACAATATATAAAC